>NW_027287881.1:0-42355 GCF_047511675.1 Marmota flaviventris | reverse complement strand
ATACCATAAGCCTAAACTTAATGCTAATGATTACACTAGACCTAAAGCTAAACCTACCCTAACTCTAAACATAAACCTAACCCTAGAACTAACAGTAAATCTAACCCTAACCCTAAATCTAAGCAACTCAAACCCTAAGCCTAATCCTACACCTAAACCTAATGCTAACCTCAACTTAAATCTATATATAACCTTACATTTATACCTATTACCCTAACCCTAATGATAACCCTAGCCCTAACTGTAACACTAACCATGTCCATAAACCTAGACCAAACCCTAAATTAACCTTTGCCATAGAAAAAATTTAGCTCAAATCCTAAACCATCCCCTAAACCTAATCCTAACTCTAACCCTTGCCCTAACCCTGTCCATAACCTTAACTCTAGCCCTAATTCTAACCATTATCCTAGCCCTAACCATAGTTCTAACCCTAAAAATATCCATAACCCTAATGCTAACCCTAGGCCTAACCCTAAACCTATCACAAACCCTAAACCTATCACCAACCCTAACCGTATCCATTACCTTAAACCTAACCTGAACCCTAAAGTTAACACTATCCATTACCCTAACCCTAATTCTAACTTAATGCTAATTTGAACCTTAACCCTAAACCTTAACCTAACCCAAACCCGAAGCCTGACCCTGACCCTAATAATACCCCAGCTCTTAATATGACCCTTTCCCTAAACATAACACTTTAATTTGACTTAGCCCTAAACCTAACCCTAAAAATATCACTAACTATAATCCTAGACCTGACATTAGTCCTAGCCCTAATTCTTGCCCTAAACATAACACAAAATCTAGCCCTAATCCTAGCCGTAAATCTAGCCCTAATCCGAAACCTCACCATAACCTTAGCCCTAACCCTAAATTTAATCATAAAACTATCCCTAACCCTAACCATAGCACTAAAACAAAACCAAGCAAAAGGCCTAACACTAAGCTAAACTTAAACCAAACCCTAGCACAACAGCTAGACAAACCCTAGCCCTAAATCGAGTCCTAATCATATCCTTAAAAATAACCCTGAACCTGACTTATAGCCTAACACTCATCCTAGCTCTAAACACCACCCTAAACTTAAACTGAACCATAAAGTAAACCTAGCCCTAATTCGAGTCCTAACCATAATCCTAAAACTAACCCTGACTTGACTGATATCCTAACACTAACTCTAGCTATAAATATCACCCTAATCTTAAACCTAACCCTAACACTTGACCTACCCCTACACCTAAGCCTAATTGTAAGCCATAACCTTAATGTGAATCCTAAAACTGGCCCTATCCATCACACTAGCCATAAACCAAAACCAAGCCATAGCCCTAATCCTAACCCTTAACCTAAATCAAACACTAACACTACAAATAGCCATAAAACTAAGTCTAAAACTAATTCTGACCCTGACAGTGACCCTAACACTAATCCTAGCTCTAAAATCACCCTAATATTAATAACATTAATAACATTAATAACACTATATCTCGCCTTAACCTAACCCTAAAACTAGCCTTAATCAAAACCCTAGTTCATACATTAGTCATTGTCCTAACCATAGCCCTAACCTTAACACAAATTCCACCCCAATCCAAGCCCTAACCCTAGGTTTAACCCTAATATTAGCCCCAACTCTAACCCTAACACTAGCCCTAACCCTAACTCTAACCCTATTACTTATACTAAGCCAAACCCTAACAAAGACTAACCCTAGTTCTAATCATAATCCTTAGCCATACTTAAACTCTAACTATATTACTAGTCTTAACCCTAGCCCTCATTCTACCTCTAAACCTAACCCTGACCCTCATCTGACCCTAACAGTAACCCTAGGTCTAAACCTGACCATAAACCTAAACCAAATCCTAACACTAGCCCTAATGGTAACCCTATACCTATACCTAAGCCTAACACTAGACCTAGACCCAAAGCTAATACTAAATATAGCTATAACTCTAGCCTTAGGCCTAAACAAAAACCTAGCACTAGCCCTACAATAACTCTTAACATAAACCGAATACTTACCCTACATCTAGACCTAAACCTAGTGCTAATTCTGGCTCTAACCGTAACCCTAACTCTATCCCAAAAACTGACCCTGATTCTAACACTGAACCAAGCTTTAAACCTGACACTAACCCAAAACGTATACCTAACACTACACCTAGCCATAACCCTAACCCTAAAACTAGCCCTAATCATAACCCAGCTCTTACATTACCCATGGCCATAACCATAGGCCTAAACTAACACAAAATCTAGCCCTAATCCTAGGCCTGAACATAGCCCTAAGCATAACCCTAAATCTAACCCTAGCCCTAACCCTAACCCTAAGCCTTGCTTTAGACCTAACCCTAGCTCAAAGCCTAAACTTTACCCTTAACATAACAAAAGTCCTATCCCTAACCTAACACTAGCCCTAATCCTAACCTTTACCATAGCCCTAAGCATAGCTCTAATTATATCCACTACCCTAACCCTAGCCCTAATCCTAACCATAACCCTAGCCCTAAACCTAGTTCTAATTCTATCCATTACCCTAACCATAATCCTAACCCTAATATTAACCCTAGGCTTAACCCTAAGCCTATTGCAATCCCTAAACCTATCCATTGCCCTAAAACTAACCTGAACCCTAATCCCAAGCCTGTTCATTACCCTAACCCTAACTCTAACACTAATGCTAATTCGAGCCTTAAACCTAAACCTTAACCTAAACCAAACCTTAAGTTGTACACTGACCGAAATAATATACATAGCTCTAAACATGACCCTTACTCTAAATCTAACCCTTACACTAGACCTAACCATAAACATAAACTAAAACATATTCCTAACAGTAACCCTAACCCTAATCCTAGCCCTAACCCTAAGATGAACACTAGCTCTCATCCTAGCCCAAAACCTAGCCTTAATCATAACCCTAACCATAATTCTAACACTTTCCCTAGCCCTAAAACTAGTTATAACCCCATTGCTTACCCTAAACCTAACCCAAACCCTAACCCTAACACTAACTTTAGCCCTAACTTAAACCCTAGGACTAACCCTAACACTAACCCTACCACTAATTCTAAACGTAATCCTAACCCTAGCTTCAAGACTACTCCACCCTAGCCCTAATTCTAACCCTATACTTACCGTAACCTTATTCCTAGCCATAGTCTAGAATAACACTTAACTTAAACCTTGCCCTAACCTTAGATGTAAACCTAACACTAAATCTAACCCTAATTCTACACCTAAACGAAAAACACTAACACTAGCCCTAACCCTAACGCTAATCCTAAAGCAAGCCCTAACCATAGGCTTAGACCTAAAACAAAACTGAACCATAACACTAACCCTAAACTTTTACCTAAACCAAACCCTAACCTTACCTCTCGCCCTAAGCCTAGAACTAATTCGAGTCCTAATCTTAACCCTAAAACTACCTCTGAATGTGTCTCTGACATTAACACTAACCTAATCTCTAAACATCACCCTAAACCTAAAACTTACTCTAACACTCGACCTAGTCCTAACCCTAATTCTAAAACTAGTTCTAATCATAACCCTAGATCATACACTAGCCATAATCTTAAAACTAATGCTAACCAAAACTTAGCCCAAATCTGATATCTAACCATAGCTTTCACCCTAACCCTAACCTAACAAGAGCCCTAACCCTAACCCAAACCTTAGCTCTAACCTAGCTCTAACCTTATCTTTACCCCAGCCAAATCCCAACCCTAATGCTAACCCTAGTCCTAAAATAATCCTTAGTCTAACCCAAACCCTAACCCTAATACTAGTCCTAACCCTAGCCCTCTTTCTTGTTATAACCATAACCAAAATCCTAACCCTAACCCTGAACTTTATTCTGACCCTGAACCTAAACCAAAACCTAACACTAGCCCTACCCATAACCCTATATCTAAACCTAACCCTAAAAGTAGCCCTAGATTAAACCTAATCCTAAATCTAGACATATCTTTAGCTAAGACCTAAACAAAAACCTAGCCCTAGCTCTAATGATAACACTTAACCTAAGCCAAACACTAATCTTACCTCTAGACCTAACCAATCCTAATTCTGGCTCTAGCCCTAACCCTAACCCTAATCCAAAAACAGACCCTGACACTAACACTAACCCTAGATATAAAACTGATCCTAACCGAAACCTAAACTTAACACTAGACATAGCCATAACTGTAAACATAACCCCTACATTACCATAGGACTAAAACTAGCTCTAAATCTAACACAAAATCTAGCCCTAATCCTAGGGCTAAATATAGCCCAAAGCGTAACCCTAACCCTAACCTAAGCTTATCCCTTATCCTAAGCCTAACCCTCATGCTAACCTTAACCCTCGCCATAGACCTAACCCTAGATAAAACCCAAAACCGAACCCTAAACTTTATCCTAGCGCTATCCCTAAACCTAAACCTAATCCTAGCCCTAATCATAATGTTAACACTAGCCCTAATACTATATCTAGAATTATCCATTACCCTAAACCAAACCTTAACCCTAATGATAAACCTAGCTCTAATCCTAATTGTAAACTTAATACTATACATAACCCTAAACCTAACCCTCATTGTAGACTTAACCCTCGATAAAACCCTAACCCTTACTCTGACACGAACCTTAGCCCAAATCCTAACACTAACCCTAAACCTAAAACTACCCCTAACCATAACCTGAAATCTAACCCTATCCATTACCCTAACTCTAATGATAATCTTAGCCCTAACCCTAACACTAACCCTAAACCTAAATCTATGCCTAATCCTAACCTGACATCTAACCATATCCATTAACCTCATTCTAAAGATAACCTTAGCCCTAAACCTAACAATAACCCTAACCTTAACCATAAATCTAACCCTAGACATAATCCTAAACCTAACTCTCACTCTAGCTCTAACCCTACCTCAAAACATATCCTGTACCCTAAACCTAACCCAAACCCTAAGCCTAGCCCTAGACCTAACCCTAACCCTAACTCTAGCCCTAATTCTATCCAAACACCTAGGCCTAACACTAGCTCTAATGCTATTAATTACCCTAAATATAACCCTAACCCAAATGCTAACCCTAAGCCTAACCTTAGCCCTATCACTAACCCTAACCCTACCAATTACCCTAATCTTAACATAAATCCTAATCTTAAACCTATCCATTAACCTAACCCTAATTTTAACCCTAATGCTAATTTGAGGCATAATCCTAATAATTAACCTAACACAAAACCGAATCTTGACCCTGACCCTAAAAATACACCTTACCATAACCTGGCCCTTACCCTAAACTTAATAATAGACCTAGCCATGAACCTAACTATATAACTATCCATAGCTGTAACCCTAAACCTGACATCATCACTATCTCTAAAAGTTGCCCTAACCCTAACACAAAACCTAGCCCTCATCCAAACCCCAAATCTAGCTGTAATACCAACACAAACATAACCCTAGGCCTAACCTTAACCCTTTTGCTAACTCTAACCCTATAAATTACCCTACACCTAACATGAACCCTAAATCTACACCTATCATTACCCTAACCAGACCCTAATGCTAATTCAAGCTCTAAACCTAAACCCTAACCTAAACCAAACCTGAAACCTAATTCTAACTGTAATAATACCTCTAGCTCTAAACCTGACCCTTACCCTAAACCTAACCCTTACACTAGACCTAGACATAAATCTAACCCTAAATGTATCCCTAACGTAAGCCTAGACCTGACACTAGCCCTAGCCCTAATTCTTGCCATAACCCTAAAAAAAACCCTAGCCCTCATCCTAGCCCTAAACCTAGCCTTATTAATAAACCAAACCATAACCCTAGCCCTAACTGAAATTCTTTCGACCTAGCTTTAAAACTAGCTCTAGCTCTAACCCCATCTTTTCTTCTAAAACTAACCCTATCCACAACCTAACCCTAAGTCTAAAACTAGGCCTAACCCTAATACAAATGCTAGATGTAATCTTAGTCCTAATTTACCCCTAGACCCAACCTAACCCTAGCCCTAAGACTAAATCTAACTCTCACCCTAGTCGTATTTCTAGTGCTAATCCTATCCTTTACCATATTCCTATCACTTGCCTTCATATTAGCCCTAACACTAGCTCTAGCCATAATCCTATATCTAAGCATAACTCTAAATCAAACCCTAACCCTAAGCTAAACCTCTCACTGACACAAGCTGAAATACTAATACTAATCCTAAAACAAGCCTTAACCTAGCAATAGCCTTACAAATCATCCAAGTCATAGCCCTAACCCTAACCTTTAACATAAACCAAACCCTAAGCCTACACCTAGCCCTAAACCTAGCTCTAATTCAGGTCCTATACCTAACCCTAAAACAAATCCTGACCCTAACTCTGACCCTAACACTAACCCTAGCCCTAACATCACTGAAAACCTAAACATAAACCTAACCCTATACCTAGCCCTAACCCTAACCCTAAAATGAGTTCTAATCGTAACCTTAGTTCTTACATTAGCTGAAGCCCTACATCTAGCCCTAAACTAACCCAAAACCTATCCCTAATCAGAGCCCTAACACTAACTTTAACCCTAACCAAAAACCTAATTCTAGCCCTAACACTTACCCTAAACCTAACCCTAACACTAATCCTTGACATTACCCCAAACCTAACCCTAACCCTAGCCTTAATCCTAACCATAAACCTAGCCCTAACCCCAGCTGTAACCCTATCCATTACCCTAATCCTAATCCTAACCCTAATGCTAACCCTACTATAACACTAAAACTATTCCTAACCCTAAACCTATACATACCATAAACCTAATCTGAACCTTAAACCGAACCATATCCATAAACCTAATCCTAACACTAATAAGCTTAACCCTAAAACTATCTCTAACCATAACCCTAGACCTGACATTAACCCTAGCCCTAATAAAGCCCTAAATTAGAACAAACTCTAGCCCGAATCCTAGCCCTAATCTTAGCCTTAATCCTAAACCTAATGCTAACTAACCATAGACCTAAACCTTATTTTAACCCTCGCCCTACTTCTAAAGCTACCTATAACATCATACCTAACCATAAACATAACCATAACCCTAGCCATAAACCTAGGCTCAGCCTTAATACTAACCCTAGCTCTAATCCTAACACTAATTAAGCCATAATTCTAACCCTATATCTAAACCTAACAATAAGACTAACTCTAACTCTCACTCTAGCACTATTCCTAGTTCTTACCCTATCCCTTATGATAATTCAAACCCTAGACCTAACCCTAGCCCTAGCCTTCATTGTAGCCCTAAACCTAGATCTAACCCTAACTTTAAATATAAACCTAAACCTAAACATAAACCTCATCCTAACACTAGCTCTAACCCTAATGCTAATTTGAAAATTAGCCCTAACCCTAGCCCTAGCCGTCAAGCAAAACAGAGCCATAGCAGTGACTCTAAACCTTAACCTAAACCGAAACCTAACCCTACACCTAGTCCTAACCCTAGACCTAATTTGAGTCCTAACCCTAACTCTAGAACTAATACTAACACTGACTCCGACCTTAACACTAACCCTAGCTCTACACATCACCCATCCCTAAACCTAATCCTAACACTAGACCTTGCCCTAAACCTAACCCTAAAACTAGCCCTAATAGTAATGCCAGTACTTAAATTAGCCATAGCCCTAAACCTAACAGAAAACCTAGCCCTAATTCAAGCTTAAACCTAAATTTAACCCTATCCCTAACCCTGGCCCTAACTCTAGCCTTATCCCTAGTCCTAATCCTAGCTCTAACCCTATTTTCTTAGACTTAGTCAAAGCCTTACCCTATTGCTACCCTAGTGCTAACCCTAATTCTATGTCTACCCCGAAACTTAACTCCATTCCTAGTACTAACCTTAGGCCTCATTCTAGCTCTAAACTTAACCCAAATCCTAACCCTAACCCTGACCCTTATTCTGACCCTAACTCTAAACATAGGTTTAAACCTGAACCAAAATTTTATCCAAAACCTAACACTAGCCCTACCAGTAACCCTAACCCTAAACCTAACACTAACACTAGCAATAGACCTAAACCTAATCCTAAATATAGCCATAACCCTAGCCTTAGCCTTAACAATATCCCTTAACCAAACCAAACACTCACTCTAACCCTATACCTAACCCTAGTCCTCATTCTGGATCTAACACTAAACCTAATTCTAACCTGAACCCTGACACTTACCCTAACAAAAACCCTAGCTATAAAGCTTAGCCTAACCCCAAAACTAACCCTAACACTAGACGAATTCTAAATCTAGCCATAACCATATCTCTAGCTCTAACCTTACCCATATCTCTAACACAAGCCCTAAACCTCACAAAAAACCTAACCATAATTACAGCCCTAAACCTAACAATAGGGTAACCCTAAACGTAACCCTAACCATTGTTCTAGCCCTAACTCTAGCTCAAACCCTAAACCTTACCCTAAACATAACCCTAGACAAACCCTAAACCTCAACAATTCTAGCCCTAATCCTAACTGTAACCATAGCCCAAAGCCTAGCTCTAACTCTATCCATTACACTAACCATAACCCTAAAACTAATGATAACCCTAGCCCTAAACCTAACCCTAACCCTACTCTAGCCCTGACTGTATCCCTAACCCTCACCTTAGCCCTAAACCTAGCTCAATCCCTAACCATTACACTTAACCCAACCCTAAAACTAACCCAAGGCCTAACCATAGCTCTAACCCCAGCCCTAATCCTAACCTTAACCCTAGCCCTAACCCTCGCTTGAACCCACCCCATTACCCTAACCCTAAACTTAACCCTATGATAACACTAGACCTAAAGGTAAACGTACCCTAACCCGAAACCAAAACCTAATCCTAGAACTAACAGTGAACCTAACCCTAACCCTAAATCTAAGTTAGCTCAAATGCTAACCCTAATACTAAACCTAAACCTAAGGCTAACCTAAACCTAAGCTTATCTTTACACTGATATCTAAACCTATTACCCTAAACCTAATGATAACCCTCACCCTAACTGTAACACTAACCATGACCATAAACCTAGCCCAAACTCTAAATAAACCTTAGCCATAGCAAAAATTGTAGCTCAGAAACTAAACCGTACCCTAAACGTAATCCTAAATGTAACCCTCGCACTAACCCTGACCCTAAACCTAATTCTAGCCTTAATTTTAACCATAACCATAGCCCTAATCCTAGGTCAAACCCTATAAATTACAGTAATGATAACCATAACCCTAATGCTAACCATAAGCCTAACCCTAAAGCTAACACTCTCTTAAACCTAACATGAACCCTAAAGCTAACACTATCCATTACCTTAACCCTAATTCTAACCTTAATGCTAATTTGAGCCTTAACTCTAAATTTTAACCTAACCCAAAGCTGAAGCCTGACTCTGACCCTAATAATACCCCAGCTTTTATTCTGACCCTTTCCCTAAACTTACCACATTAATTTTACCTAGCCATAAACCTAAACCTAAAAATATCACTTAATATAAACCTTCACCTGACAATAGTCCTGGCCCTAATTCTTGATCTATACATAACACCAAACCTTGAATCTAGCCTTAATCGTAAACCTAACCATAACCCTAGCCCTAACCCTAAAGATAATCATAAAACTAGTTCTAACCCTAACCATAGCACTAAAACAAAATCGAGCAACAGGCCTAACCCTAGCCTTAAACCTCACACAAAAACTAGTCCTAATCGGAGCCCTAAACCTAGCTTTAACCCTAACCATAAACCTAACCCTAGCCCTAACACTATACCATACCCTGAGCAAAACCTTAAACCTAATGGTAAACCTAGACCTATCCTTAATCCTTAGGCTAACCAAATCCTAACCATATTAATATCCCTAACCCTAGATCTCATTCTAGCTCTAATACTATCACAAACCCTAACCCCAACGCTGACCTTTATTCTGCACATAACATATACCCTAGGGCTATCCTGACCCTAACCCTAAAAAAAATACTAACACTAGCCCTTCTTGTAACCTTATGCCTAAACCTAACCCTACCACTATCTATAGACTTAAACCTAATCCTAAATCTAGCCTGAACTCTAGCTTTAGACCCAAACAAAATCCTAGCCCTACCCCTAATAAAAACCTTTACCTCACCCAAACACTAACTCAAACCCTAGACTTAAACCTAGTCCTAATTCTGGCTGTAACCCTAACTTTACCTCTAAACCAAACACTGACCCTGCCTTTAACACTAAACCTACCTCCAAACCTGAAACTAACCAACACCTAAACCTAATTCTAGACCCAGCCATAACCCTAACCCTAAAACTAGCCCTAATCATAAGCAGTAAACCTAGCTCTAAACCTAACCATTACCCTAACCCTAAACCTAAACTTATTGACAATCCTGGTGAGAACCCTTATGTTAAACCTAACCCTAACTGGAAAACTAACCAGAGACATAACCCTAAAATTAACATTCAGCATAGCCCTAACTCTAGATCAAACCATAAACCTAACCATAATCCTAAACATAACCATAGCTCTAATCCTAAAACTATCACTAATTCTAAATCTAAACAAAATCTAAACCTAAACTAACCCTATCCGTTACCTTAACCCTAACCCTAATATTAATGATAACCCTAGCCCTAACTCTAACTCTAATCTTAAACCTACCATTATCTTATTCCTAAACCTAGCCCTAATCCTAGCTCAAAACCTAACCTTTATGCTAATCATAACACTAACCCTAACCCTAACTCTAAATTTAACACTAACTCTAACACTAACTCAAGGCATATTCCTAACCATAACTCTAGTTCTAATCTAACCTCTACCCTATAAATTACCCTAACCATAATCCTTACCCTAATGCTAACCCTAAGCCTAAACTAACCCTATCACTAATGCTAACCGTATCAATTACCATAAACCAAACCTGAAGCTTAAAACAAACCCTAACTATACCCTAACCATAACCTTAATTCTAATTTGAGCCATAAACCTAAATCCTTACCTAAGCCAAATACTTATCCTAATAATTCCCCGAGCTCTAAACCTCACCCTTACCCGAAACCTAACCCTTCACTAGTCGTAGCCATAAGCCTAACCCTAAAACTATCTTTAACCATAACCCTAGACCTGATATTAGCCCTAGCACTAATCGTAGCCCTGAATATAAAATAAACACTAGCCCTCAACCTAGCCCTAAACCTTGCATTAATCATAACCCTAAACTCAACACGAACCCTAACTGTAACTCTAAAATTCACCATATATCTAAACCTAGCTATAACACCATTCTTTATCCTAAACTTAAACCTAACCCTATTCTTATTGCTAGGCCTAAGCTGAACACTAACCCTAGCCCTACTCATAGCCCTAATTACTCCTATGCAAATCCCTAACTCTAATTTTAGCCCTATAACTAACTCTAAGTCTCACACTAGCCCTATCCCTAGATCTAACCCTTTCCCTTACCATAACTCTAACTCTGGCCCTAACCCTAGCCCTATCATTAATTCTAACCTAATCATAGATCTAAACCCAACTATAAATATAACCTTAACCCTAAATCTAAGCCTAAAACTAACACTAGCCCTAACCCTAATCCTAGACTAAAGCAAAACTGAGCAATAGACCTAACCCTAAACTTTAACTTAAACCAAACCTGAAACTACTATAAGAACTAATCCTAGCCCTAATTGAGTCCTAACCATAACCTTAAAACTAACACTGACCCTGATTCATATCCTAACACTCACCCTAGCTCTAAACATGATGCTAACCTTAAACCAAACCCTAACAGTAAACCTAGCCCTAATTCGAGTCTAAATTCAAACCCTAAAGCTAACCCTGACCCTGACTCTTATTCTAAAAATAACTCTAGCTCTAAATATCACCCTAACCATAAATCTAACACTAACACTAGAACTACCCCTAACCCTGACTCTAAAGCTAACCCTAATTGTAACCCTGGTTCTTACTTTAGCTGTTGCCCAATACCTAGCCCTAATACTAACACAAATCTAGTCCTAATTGGAGCCCTAAACCTAGCTTTAACACTAAACCTAACCCTACTCCTACCCCTAACACTAGGTTTAACCCTATCCCTAAACCTAAGAAAAACACTAACATTAATGGTAACCCTAGAGCTATCCCTAATCCTCAGGATAATGAAAACTCTCGCCATATTAATAGTCCTAACCCTAGCCCTCCTTGTAGCTCAAAACTTATCCCAAACCTTAAACATAACCCTGACCTTTATTCTGACCATAACACTAACCTAGGTCTACACCTGACTCTAATGCTAGACCAAACCATAACACTAGCCCTACCAGTAAACTTATACCTAAACCAGACCGTATCACTAGCTCTAGGCCTAAACTTAATCCTAAATCTAGCCTTAATTCTAGCTCTAGACCTAAACAAAAACCTAGCCTTAGCCTTAACAATAAACATTAACTTAACACAATGACTAACCCTCCCCTAGACAGAAACCTACTCCCAATTCTGGCTTTAACCTTAACTCTAACTCTAAACTGAACACTGACCCTGCCTTTAACACTAAATCTATCTCTAAAACTTACCCTAACCAAAATCCTAAACCTAACACTAGACATAGCCATAACCCTAACCCTACAACTAGCCCTAATCATAATCCTAGCTCTTACATTACCCATAGGTCTAACTCTATGCCTTAAACTAACACAAAACTAGAGAAAATTCTAGGCCTAAATTTAGCCCTTAGCGAAACCCCAACCCTAACCCTAGCCCTAATCCTAACCCTAAACCTAACCCTAGCCTTAGTCTCAAACTTTGCTCAAAGCCTAACCCTACCATAAATATAAACTTAGACCTATAACTTACTCTAAACCCTAACCCTAGCCCTAAACCTAAACTTAACCCTAGCCCTAAACCTAGCTCTAAACCTACACCTTACCTAAACCTACACCTAAATGTATTGATAACCCTAGCCTTAACCCTAAAAGTAACCCTAACCCTAACATGAAAAATAACAATAGACCTAACCCTAAAAGTAACACTCGCCATAGCCCTAAACCTAGCTCAAAACCTTAACCGTACTATAAACCTAAACACAACTGTAGCCTTAACATTAATCTTAAAATTAAATCTAACCCTAAACTTAAACATAAACCTACATCTCACCATATCCATTACCCTAACCCTTATCCTAACACTAAAGTTAACCCTAGCCCTAAACTTAACTCTAACCCTACACCTACCATAATCCTGTCCCTAGACCTATGGCTGAACCTAATCCTCAATCTAGCCCTAGCACTAACACTAGCTCAAACCCTAGCTGTTAACCTAAACATAACCCTAGCCCAAACCCTAACCCCAATCCTAGCCCTAATCCTAACTGTAACAGTAGCCCAAACTCTAGCTCTAACTCTAGCCATTACCCTAATCATAACACTAAACCTAATGCTAAACCTAGTCCTAACCTTAACCCTAACCCTTACTCTATCCCTAGCACTGTTTCTAACCTGAAGCTTCAACCTAGCCCTAAAACTTACTCAATCCCTGACCCTTACACTTAACCTAACCATAAGAAAATGATAAGCCTAACCCTAACCGTAACAATAGCCCTATACCTAGCCCCAATCCTAAACTTAAAACTACACATAACCTTAGCTCTAACCCTGTCAATTCATCTGACAATAACCATAAACTTCACGATAACCTTAGCCCTAACACTAAACCTACTCTAACCCTAACTGTAAACCTAACCCTAGACCTAACCATAAACCTAAACCTTCCCATAGTCCTAACCCTAGCTCAAAACCTAAAAATTATGCTAAGCATAACAGTAACCCTAGTCCCAAATCTAAACCTAACCCTACCCCCCCCTAATGCGACATCTAATCCTGTTCATACACTTAACCCTAATGGTAACCCTAATCCTAGACCTAATCCTAAGCCTAACCCTATCCTTAGCACTAAACCTAGCTCAAACCCTAACCCATACCCTAAACCTAACCCTATCCTTAACCCTAAACTTAACCCTAAATCTAGCCGTAATCCTAAACATAACCCTAGCCCTAACCCTAGCTCTAAACCTATCCATTACCCTAATGATAACCATAAACCTAATGCTAACCCTAGGCCTAACCCTAACCCTATACATTACCTTAAACCTAACCTGAGCCCTAAACCTAACCTGAAGCCTAAACATAACCTTATCTATTATCCTAACTCTAACTCAAACCTAATGCTAATTTGAGCCAAAACACTAAACCTCAACCTAACCCAAACCCAAAACCTGACTCTGACTATTATAATACCCCTAGCTCTCAACTTGAACCTCACCCTAAACCTAACTCTGACACTAAACCTAGCCAAAAATCTTACCCAAAAAACTATTCATAACCATAACCCTAGACCTGATATTAACCCTAGCCCTAATTCTTGCCATAACCCTAACACAAACGCTAGCCCTCATCCTAGCCTTATAACTAACCTTGATCCTAACCCAAACCCTAACTCTAGCCCTATCCCTAATTCTATCCCTCGCCCTAGTTCTGAACCTTGCTATAACCCCATCCCTTCACCCAAATCTAACTCTAACTCTAGACTTAACCCTTGCACTAATCCTAGACCTGATCCTAGCCCTAATTTAGCCCTAGCCCTACCTCTAGCACTGAGACTAATTCTCACTCTCACCCTAGCCCTATTCCTAGATCTTACCCTATTCCTTAACATAACCATAACACTTGCCATAAATTTAGCCCCAACAGTAGCCCTACCCTAACCCTAGATCTAGCCATAACTTTAAGTCCAACCTAACCCTAAGCCTAAATATCACACTAACACTAGCCCTAACACTAACACTAATCCTAAAACTAGCCGTAATCTAGTTCAAGCCCTAAAACAAAACCAAGCCATAGCCCTAACCCTAACCCTTAAACTAAACCAAAACCTAACCCTACACCTAGCTGTAGCATTAGCCCTAATTCCAGTCTTAACCTAACCCTAAAACTAACCTTGGGCCTGACTCTGACCTTACTCTAAGCCTAGCTCAAACATCACCTAAATGTATACCTAACCCTAAAACTAGATCTAGCCCTAACAGTAACACTACAAGTAGCCCTAATCATAACTCTAGTTCTTACATTAGCCTCAGCCCTAATCCTAGCCCTAACCTAACACAAAACCTAGCCATAAACTGAGCCCTACACCTCGTTTTAACCCTAACCCGAATCATTACCCTAAACCTAATCCTAACCCTAAAACTGACCCTAACCCTAAGCCTAACCATAGACTTAATCCTAACCATAATCCTAGCCCTAACTCCAGCTCTAATCCTATCCATTACCCTAAACATAACCCTAATCCTAATGCTAACCCTAGCCCTACACCTAACCCTAATCATAAACCTAGACCTGACACTACACCTAACCGTCATGCTAGCCCTAACCATAGCTCAAACCCTAAAACTTACGCTAAACCTAACCCTAGCAGTAACCCTAGACCTAACCCTAACCCTAACCCTAGCCCTAATCCTAACATAAACCTAGCCCTAACCTATCCATTACCCTAAACATAAGACTAACCCAAACATAGCGCTTAATATAGTTCTAACCTCACCCATTACTCTAACCATAATTATAAATGTCATGATAACACTAACCCTAACCCTAAAACTATTCTAACCCTAACTGTAAACTTAACCCTTGTCCTAACTCTAAACCTACACTAAGACTAACTGTAAACCTAAAGCTAGACCGAACGGTAAACCTAACCCTTGCCGTAGTCCTAATCCTAGCTCAAATTCTAACAGTTACACTAAACCTAACACCAACCCTAATCCTAAACCTAAATCTAACCCTATCCATTTAGGCTTAACCCTAAACCTATAGCTAACACTAACCTTATTCTTACCTAAACCTAACCTGAACACTAAACCTAACCTTATCAATTTGTCGAACCCTAACCCTAATTCTATTGCTAATTCGAACCCTAAAACTACACCAAAATTTAACTCAAACTCTGAACAAGACATTTACTCTAATAACACACCTAGCTCTAAACCTGATCCTTACCCTAAACATAACCCTTAAACTAGACCTAGCCATAAAATTAACACTAACATTATCCCTAACCGTATCCCTAGACCTGATATTAGCACTCTACCTAATTCTTGCCTTAAACCTAACACAAAGCAGAGCCCTCATCGTAGCCCTAAACCTAGCCTTAACCCTAATCTGAACCCTAACCGTAGCCTAAACCCTAATTTCAACCCTCGCCCAAGTTCTGAATCTAGGTATAACCACATCCTTTCCCCTATCCCTAACCCTAACACTATAAGTAACACTAAACCTAGCCCTAACTCTAGGCCTAATCATAACACTAACCATAGCTCTAATCCTAGCCCTAATTTTTTGCTAACTCGAATCCTAACTCTAAACTTAGCACTAAGACTAAACCTAATTGTAGCCCAAGACCTATCTATTACTTAACTCTAACACTAGCCCTAACCATAGCCCTAAACCTAGCCATAGTCCTAAACCTAGAACTAACCGTAACTCTAAATCTACCCTAACTATAATCCTAAACCTCACCCTAACACTCGCCCTAAACCTAATTCTAATTAGAAAACTAGCCCTAACCCTAGCCATAGCCCACAAACAAAACTGAACTACAGCCCTAATCCTAACACTTAACCTAAATCTAATCCTTATTCTACACCTAGTCCTAACCCTATCCCTACAACTAATACTGACCCTGACTCTGACCCTAAAACTAACTCTACCTCTAAACATCACCCTAACCATAAACCTAACCCTAACAGTAGACCTAGCCATAATCCTAACCCTAAAACTCTCTCTAAGTGTAAAGCTAGTTCTTATATTAGCCAGAGCCCTAAACCTAACATAAAACCAAGC
The DNA here is from genome assembly GCF_047511675.1 of Marmota flaviventris. NCBI lineage: Eukaryota > Metazoa > Chordata > Mammalia > Rodentia > Sciuridae > Marmota > Marmota flaviventris. The sequence continues at coordinate 25,443 of NW_027287881.1, read as the reverse complement.
GATAATCTGATCCTCAACTCTATCTTTAACACTAACCCTAACCCTAACCCTAACACTAACCCAAAACCTAGCTCTAAACATATTTCTTACCCGAAGCCAAACTCTCACCCTAAGGCTACTGTAGTTCTAACCATAACCCTTAGCTTACCCCAAACTCTAACTCAATTACTATTCCTAACCCTAGACCTAATTCTGTGAATAACCCTAACACGATGCCTAAACCTAACCCTTCCCTTATTCTGAACCTAACACTAACAATAGGTCAAAGCCTGAACTTAACACTAAACCAAACCCTAACACTAGCCCTACCAGTAAACATATACCTAAAACTAACCATAATACTAGCACTAGACCTAAACTTAATCCTAAATATAGCCATAACTCTAGCCCTAGTCCTAAACAAAAACCTAGCCCTAGCCCTAAAATAACCACTAACCTAAAGCAAAGACTAACCCTAGCTCTAGACTTAAACCTAGTTCTAATTCTGACCCTAACCAAAACCCAATCCTAGCCCGAACAATGATGCTTAAGCTAACATAAACCCTAGCTCTAAACCTTTTCCTAACTGAATACTTAAACCTAACACAAGACATATGTATACCCCTAACACAAAAAAAAAACTAGCCATAACCATAATGCTAGCTCTTACATTACCCATAGCCTTAACACTACCCATAAACCTCACACAAAACCTAGCCCTAAAACAAGCCCTAAACCTAGACCTAAGCATAACCTTAACCCTAACCGTAGCACAAACCCTAAACCTAATGCCTGCCCTAGATCAAACCCTGGCTCAAACTCTAACCCTTACTCTAAACATAACCCTAGCTCTAACACTAACTCTAACCCTATCGCTCATCCTAACTGAAACCATAGCCCAAATCCTAGCTCTAACTTTATCCATTACCTTAAACATAAAATTAAACCTAATGCTAAACCTAGCCCTAACCCTAACCCTAACCCTAACTGTAGCCATGATTCTAAACATAACCCTTGCCCTAGCCCTAACCGTAACTCAAACCCTAACACTTACACTAAAACTAACCCTAACACTAGCCCAAGTTGGAACCCAAACCCTAGCCCTAATCCTAACCTTAACCAAAGCCCTAACACTAGCACTAAACATATTCATTACTCTACATATAAGCCTAAACCAAATACTAGCCCTAGGCCTAACCCGAACCCTATACCTAACACTACCCTATATATTACTCTAAACCTAACCTAAACTGTAAACCTAACTTTATCCATTACTCTAGCCCAACACTAACCCTAAGGATAATTTGAGCCCTAACCTTAAAACTTAACCCAAACCAATCCTTAACCCATACTCTGACCATAATAATAATAACCTAGCCATATATCTGACCCCTATGCTAAACCTAAACCTTACACTAGACCTACCCATAAACCTATCCCTAACTCTATCCCTAACCATAACCCTAGACCTGACAGTAGCCCTAGCCCTTATCCTAGCCCTAACCCTAACACAAACACTAGCCCTCATCCTAGCCCTAAACCTAGACTTAATCCTAAATGAAACCCTCACCTAGCCCTATCCCTAAATATAACACTTGCCCTAGCACTTAACCTATCTATATAACCACAATCCTTCCCATAAAACTAACCCTAACCTTAGCCCTAACCATACGCCTAACCCTCACCCTAATCATAGCACTAATCCTAGCCCTATTTGAACCCTAACCTTAACCCTACCCCTAACCCTAGCCATTGTTCTAACACTAAATCTTAACCAAAACCAAACCCTAACCCCATAACTAGCCATAACCCGAGCTCTAATTCGAGTCTAGGCTTAAAACTAACTGTCACTCTGACTCATATCCAAACACAAACCCTAGCTCTAAATATCACCCTAACCCTAAAACTAATGCTAACACTAGACCTAGCCATAACCCTAACCCTAAAACTAATCCTAATCGTAACCCTGGTTCTTACATTGGCCTTAGCCAAACCCTAGCCCTAACTCTAACACAAAAATAGCCCTAGTCCGAGCCCTAACACTAGATTTAACCCTAACCCTAACCCTAAAACCTGCCCTAAACCTAACTCTAATTCTAGCCCTAACCCTAGCTCTAATCCTATCCATTACACCAAAACAAACTCTATTCATAATGCTAACTCTAGTCCTAATCCTAATCCTTAGCCAAACCCAAACAATAACCCTATTACTAGTCCTAACACTAGCCTCATTCTAGATTTAACCCTAACCTAAAACCTCACCCTAATCTTCACTCTTATTCTGACCCTAACACTAAATATAGGTCTAAATTTGACGATAAACTGAAACCGAAACATGAAAATAGCCCTACAAGTAAACTTATACCTGAACCTAACCCTAACACTAGCCCCATACCTAAACATAATCGTAAATCCAGCTATTATTCTAGCCCTTGACCTAAATAAAAACATAGTCCTAGGCCTAACCATAACCCTTAACTTAACCAAACACTAAACCTACCACTAGACCTAACCCTAGTCCTATTGTGGCTTTCACCCTAACCCTAACTTTAACCTGAACACTGGCCCTGACACTAACAAAACCTAGCTATAAACCTGACCCTAACCCAAAACTTAAACCTAACACTAGATCTAGGGTTAAGCCTAACCCTAAAACTAGCTCTAATCAGAACCCTAGGTCTTATGTTACACATAGCACTAACCCTACGCCTAAATCTAACACAAAACTTAAATAACTCTAACCCTAATCAAGGCCTAAACCTACCCTAAGCATAACACTCACCCTAACCCTAACTCTAGTCCTAACCCTAACCCTAACCCTCACCATAGTCCTATCCCTAACTCAAAGACTAACCCTTAGCCCAATCATGACCCTAGCACTATTCCTAAACATAAACCTAACCATAGCCCTAATCCTAACCTTAACCCTAAACCTAACACTAGCTCTAATCCTATGCATTAGCCTAACTCTAACCCTAACCCTAATAATAACCCTATCAATCACCCTAACCATAACCCTAACTGAAACCATAAACAGATCCTTAGACCTAATGCTAAACCTACAACTTGCCATAGCCTTAGCCCTAACTCAAAACCTAAATTTTACCTTATAACCAACAGTAAACCTAGCCCTAAAACTAAACATAAATCTAAACCTAACCTTAACCATAAAGCTAACCATACATCTAACCAAATCTATTACCCTTAACCTAATGCTAACCCTAATGAAAACACTACAATAACCCTAAACCTAACACTGAGCATAACACTAAGCCTAACCCTCATCCTAGACCTAACCCTAGCACAAAACTTAAATTTTACCCTAAATCAAACACTAACCCTACCCTAAGCTAGGGTTACTAGCCCTAACTCAAAACCTAATCTAACTCTAGCCCTAATCATAACCTAACCCTAGCCCTAACCATAGCTCTAACACTATATATTATTCTTATGATAACCCTAATCATAATGCTAACCCTAGGCATAACCCTAACCTTTTTGCTAACTCTAAAGCTCTCTATTGCCCTAAAACTTCCCTGAAACCTAAACCTAACACAATCAATTGCCATAACCCTAACCCTAACCCTAATGCTCATTTTAGCCCTATCCCTAAACCTTAACCTAAAACAAACCCTAAACTGATCCTGACCCAAAAAATACACCTAGCTCTAAACCTGACCCTCACCCTAAGAATAAAACTTACACTAGACCTAGACACAAATCTAACCCAAAATCTACGCCAAACTGTAACAATAGACCTGACATAAGCCCTAGCCCTAATTCTAGACGTAACACTACAACTAACCCTAGGACTCATCCTAGCCCTAAACTGAGCCTTAATCATACCCTAAACCTAACCCTAGTCCTAACCCAAATTCTAACCCTCACCCTACCTCTAAACCTAGCTATGACAATATACCGTACCCTAAAATTAACTATACCCTAGCCTGAACACTAGGCCTAAGCTGAACACTAACCCTAGCCCTAATCCTAGCCCTAACTTAGCCCTATCTTTAAAAATAACCAGAACCCTAGGCCTAAGATTAACTCTAACTCTCACCCTAGTCCTAGACTTAGTTCTAAACCTATCTGTTACTGTAACCATAACCCTAGCCCTGACACTTTCCCTAGTTAGACCTATCCCTAATCCTAGATCTAATGCTAAATCCAAATCTAACCCTAACCCAAAGCCTAAGCCTAACACTAATACTAGCCCTAACCCTAATGCTAATCTTATAACTAGCCCAAACGCTAAACCTAGAATTTAAAACAAAACTGAACAACAGCCCTAACACTAAACCTTAACTTAAACCAAACCCTAACAGTACACCTAGTCATAACCCTAGCCCTAATTTGAGTCCTAAACCTAACCTTAAAACTTACCCTGACCCTGACTCATATCATAAAACTGACCATAGCTCGAAAGGCCACCTTAAACTTAAACCAAAACCTAAAAGTAAACCTAGCCCTAATTCAAGTCATAACCCTAAACTTAAAGCAAACCCTGACCTGACTGATATCCTAACAGTCACCCTAGCTCTAAACGCAGACCTCACCTTAAACTGAACAGTAACCCTAGCCCTTATTTGAGTGCTAATCATAAGCCTAAAACTAAACTTGATGCTTTCTCATATCCTAACAATAACCCTAGCTCTAAATATTACCCTAACATTAAACCTAAACCTAACACTAGACCTACCCCTAACTCTAACCCTAAAACTAACCCTAATTGTAACCCTGGATTTTACATTAGCCAATGCAAAAATCTAGACCTAATCCTAATACAAAAACTAGCCCTAATCCGAGCTCAAAATTTATATTTAACCCTAACCCTAACCCTAACTCTAGCATTAACCCTACCTCTAAGGCTATTCCTTAACCTAAGAATAATCCTAACACTAATGGTAACCCTAGACCGATCTCTAATTCTTAGGTTAACCAAAACTCTAACCCTATTAATAGTCTTAACCCTAGCCCTCATTCTAGCTCTAATCATATCCCAAACTCTAACCCTTACCCTGACCTTATTCTGACCCTAACCCTAGGTTTAAAACTGACCAAACCCTAGACCAAACCCTAAAACTACCCCTAGACCTAAAGCAAATCCTAAATCTAGCCTTAACTCTACCCCTAGAAGTAAACATAAACCTAGCCCTAGCCTTAACAATAATGCTTACCCTAAATCGAAAACTAACCTAACCCTAGACCCAAACATAGTCCTAATTCTGGCTGTAACCCTAACACTAACTCTAACCCAAACACCGACTCTGCCTTTAGAATAAACCTGTCTCTAAATCTGAACCTACATGAAAATCTGAACCTAACACTAGAACTAGCCATAACCCTAACCCTACAACCAGCCCTCAACATAATCATAGCTCGTATATTACCCAGAGCCCTAACCCTAGCCCTAAACCTAATACAAAACCTACAGCTAATCCTAAGCCTAAATCAAGCCTTAAGCATAACCTTAACCCTAACCCTAGCCCTAACTCTAACCTAACTCTCACCTTAGTCCTAATCCTAGCTCAAAGCCTAAACATTATTCTAAACATAAATGTAAACTAATCCCTCAAACTAACCCTAACACTAGCCCTAATCTTAACCTTAACCCTAGCCTTAAACCTATCTCTAAACCTACCGATTACTCTAAACCTAAACCTAAACCTAAACCTAAACTTATTGATAATTTTAGGCTTAATGCTAAACCAAACCTAACTGGAAAACTAACCCTAGACATAACCTTATATCTCACACTTGCCTTAGACCTAACCCTAGCTCAAAACCTAACCCTTACTATAAACCTAAACATAACCATAGCCCTAATTCTAAGCCTAAACCTCAATTTAATGTTAAACATAGCCCTAAATCTACATATAATCATATACATTACCCTAACCCTAACCCTATCCCTAATGATGTCCCTAGCCCTAACCCTAACCCTAACCCTATGAGTACTATAATCTTATTCCTAGAAGTAACCTTAAACCTAACCCTCACCCTAAAACTAACCCTAGCTCAAAACCTAATCCTATTGCTAAACATAAACCTAAGCCTAATCCTAGTATTAACCATAACCCTAATGCTAATTCAAGACCTATTCCTAACCAGAAACCTAGCCCTAAACTTAGCTCTAATTCCATCCATTATACTAACCATAACCCTTACCCTAATGCGAACCCTAGGCCTAATCTTAAGCCTATCACTAACCCTAACCCTATCAATTACCCTAAACCTAATGAAAACACTAAACAAAACCCTATCAGTACCTAACCCACACCCTAGTGCTAACTCAAGCCCTAACCATAAACACTAACCTCAAGCAAACTCTAACAATGACCGTAACCCTAATAAGTCTCCTAGCTCTAAGGCTGAATTTACATTAAACCTAACACTTACACTAGACCTAGCCACAACCCTGATCCTAAAACTATCCCCAACCCTAACCTTAGACCTGACATTAGCCATAGCTCTAATCCTAGTCCTAAACCTAACACAAACCCCAGCCCTTATCCTAGCCCTAAACCAAGCATTAATCCTAAACCTAAACCTAACTTTAGGCCTAACCCCAAAATTAACCCTAGCTGTAATCTTAGCCCTAATTTAGTCCTAGTCCTAACCCTAGCCCTAAGACTAAATCTAATTCCCACCCTAGCCCCATCCCTGGTTCAAACCCTATTCCTTACCAGAACCCTAATCCTAGCCCTAACCCTAACCCTAACCCTAAGACTAACTCTAACTCTCACACTAGCCCTATCTCTACTTCTAACCCTATCCATTATCATAATCCTAACTTGAGCCCTAACCCTAGCCCTAAACCTAGCAATAACCACTGCCTAATCTTTATTCCTACTCCTAACCCTAGATCTAATCCTAACTAGAAATCCAACCCTAAGCCTAAGCCTGATATTAACACTAGCCCTAGCCCTAATGCTAATCATAAAAATAGTACTAACCCCTAACCCTTACAGTAAAACAAACCTGAGCAATAGCCCTAATAATAAACCTTAACTTAAACCAAACCTTAACACTACACCTAGACCTAAACTTAGCCCTAATTCGAGTCCTAATCTTTAGCTTGATACTAACCCTAACTCTGACTCACATCCTAACACTCACCCTTGCTCTAAACTCCACCCTAACCCTAAAACAAACCCTTACAGTAATCCTAGCCTTAATTCGAGTCCTAACCCTAACCCTAAAATAAACCTGACCCTGACTATTAACCTAACACTAACACAGCTCTAAATTTCACCCTAACCTTAAACCTAATCCAAACACTAGAGGCTTAACCCCTAACCATCACCTAAAACTAACCCTAAAAACCATAGTTGTTACATTAGTCATTGATCTAACCCTAGCCTTAATCCTAACACAGAAACTAGCCCTAATACGAGCCGTAAACCTAGCTTTAACCCCAACCCTAGTCCTAATACTATCTCCATCCCTATCACTTACCCTATGCCGAACCCTAAACCTAATGCTAATCCTAATCGTAATACTAATCCTAATCCTTAATCTAACCCAAACACTAACCCTAGTCCTCATTCTAGCTCTAACCATAAACCAAACCCTAACCATAACCCTGACCCTTATTCTGACCCTAATAGGAATCATAGATCTAAACCTGAACCTAACCCTAAACCGAACCCTAATACTAGCCTTTCTGGTAAGCTTATACCTAAACCTAGACCTATCACTAGCCCTAGACCTAAACCTAATCCAAATCTATCCATAACTCTATGCCTAGACCTAAAGAAAAACCTAGCACTAATAATCACCCTTAGCCTAAAGCCCAAAACTAACCATTCCCCTACTCTTAACCCTTGTCCTAATACTGGCTTTCACATTAAACATAACCCTAAACTGAACACAGACCCTGACACCTACACTAACCCTAGCTCTAAACATCACCCTAACCCTAAACCTAACCCTAAAACTATACTTAGGTCTAACATTAACCCTAAAAATAGCCCTATCATAGCAAAGTTCTTAAATTTGCCATAGCCCTAAACTATTGCAAAACCTAGCCATAACCCAAGCCCTACCCTAGCTTTAACCCTAAAGCTAACCATAACACTAACCATATCCCTAATCCTATTCTTAACCCTGACCCTATCCATTACCCTACACCTAACCTCAACTCTAAACCTAAAGCTATCATTAACCTATCCCTAAGCATAATGATAACTCGAGCCTTATCCCTAAAGCTTAATCTAATAAAAACCCTAACTCTGACCCTGACCCTAATAATACCCATATTTCTATACCTGAACCTAACAAGAAACCTGACCCTTACAATAGACCTAGCTACAAACCTAACCCTAAAACTCTCCCTAACTGTAACCCTAGACCTGACATTAGCTCTAGCTCTAATCCTAGTCCAAATCCTAACACAAACCTTATCCCACATTCTAGCCATATACCGCAACTTAATCATAAACCTATCCCTAACTATAACCCTAAATCTAATCCTCATCCTCACTCTAGTCCTAAAAGTAGCTGTCATCCCATCCCTTAACCTAAACCTAACCCAAACCCTAACTCTAACACTAACCCTAGCCCTAAATCTAGGCCTACCCCTAACACTAACCCTAGTCCTAATCCTAGCCCTAATTTAACCCTATCCCTAACTCATCCCTAACCCAATCACAAGACTAACTCAAACTCTCACGCTAGCCTTATACCTAGTTCTAAACCTATCCCTTACCATCACCCTATACCTAGCCCTAAACTTAGCCCTAATCCTAGTCCTACCCTTACCACTAGCTCAAAGCCTAGATCTAACCCTAACTCTAAATCTAACCCTAAACCTAAGCCTAAACCTCACACTAACAGTAGCCCTAATCCTAAAATTAATCCTAAAACTAGCCCTAACTCTACCCCTAGCCCTAAAACAAAACTGAATCATAAACCTAACCCTAACACTTAACCTAAACCAAACCCTAACCCTACACCTAGCCCTAAACCTATCTCTAATTCAAGTCCTAAACCTAACCTGAAAACTAATCTGGACTCTGACTCTGACTCTAACATTAAACCTAGCTATAAACATCATCATAACCATAAACTTAACCCTAACATTAGACTTAGCCCTAATCCTGACCCTATCACTAGCTCTAATCATATCACTACTTTGTACATTAGCTGTAGCCTTAACCCTAGCCCTAACCTATCCCAAAATATAGCCTTTTTTTAAGATTTTTTTTTCTTTTTGGTGGACACAACATCTTTATTTTATTGGTATGTAGTGCTGAGGATCAAATCCAGTCCGCTGTACGTGCCAGACGAGCACACTACTTCTTGAGCCACATCCCCAGCCGCTAAACCTAGCTATAACCCTAAACGTAAATCTAACATTAACCCAAACAACAGCCCTAATCCTGTACATAACCCTACCCCTAATCATAGTTCTAACCCTATCCATTACCCTAATGATAACCCATTATGCTAACACTAGGCCTAACCCTAACCCTATCCATTAAACTAAACAACACTTTAATCCTAACCCTAATCCAAAAAAAGCCTTAATCCTATCCATAACCCTATCCCTAATCATAGGTCTAACCCTATCCATTACCCTAATAATAACTCTTATGCTAACCCTAGGCCTAACCCTAACCCTATCCATTACACTAAAACACATCTAAATCCTAAACCTAACCCTTTCATTACCTTAACCCTAAACCCTAATGATAATTCAAGCCTTAAACCTAAACCCTAACTTAACTCAAACCCTCACATTGATCCTGACCCTAATAATAACCCTCGCTCTTAAATTGACCCTTAGTATAAACCTAACGCCTACACTGGACCAAGCCATAAACCTAACACTAAATCTATCCCTAACTGTAACCCCAGACCTGACATTAGCCCTAGCCCTAATACTAGCCCTAACCCTAACACAAACATTAGCCCTCATATTAGTCAGGTCAGGGTGTGCTTTTAGGTTAGGGTTATGACTGGAATTAGGGCTAGGGTTACTGTTAAGGTTTTGTTTGTTTAGCGTGGTCTTTAGAGCTAGTGTCAGTGTTAGGATATGAGTAAGGGTCAGGGTAAGTTTTAAGGTTATGGTTAGGACTCGAGTTAGGGCTAGGGTTAGGTCTAGGTCTAGTGTTAGGGTTAGGTTTATGGTTATGACAATATTTAGAGCTAGATTTAGTGTTAGGTTCAGAGTCAGTGTCCTTATTACTTTTCAGGTTAGATTTAAGACTGGAATCAGAAATAAGTGTAGGACTACTTGTAAGGTTAGGGTTTGGTTTAGGTTAAGGGTTAGGATTAGGGCTGTGACTCGGTTTTGTTTTAGGGCTAGTGGTATGGTTACTGCTAGTTTTAGGATTAGTTTTAGGGTTAGGGCTAGTGTTAGTGTGAGGTTTAGGCTTAGGTTTAGGGTTAGATTTAGAGTTAGGTTTAGATCTAGGGTTTGAGCTAGGGTGAAAGATAGGGCTAGGGTTAGGGCTAACTTTAGGGTTAGGTTTAGGGTGATGGTAAGGGATTGGTATAGAACTCGCTATAGGGCTAGGGCGAGAGTTAGAGTTAGTCTTAGGACAAGGGTTAGTGTTAGGGTTAGGCCCTGGTTAGGGCTAGGGTTAATAATAGGTTTAGGGTTACAGTTAGGTTTAGGGTAAGGGTTGGGATTACAGCTAGTTTTATGCCTAGCATGAGGGTTATAATTAGGGTAAGTGTTAGGTTTATGATTAAAGTAAAGTTTATGTCTACGATATGGGCTAAGTTTTGTGTTAGGTGTAGGGGTAGTATTAGAGCTAGGGCAAAAGTAAGATCTAGGGTTACAGTTAGGGATAGTTTAGGGTTAGGTTTATAACTAGGTCTATTTTAAGGGTTAGGTTTATGGTTAGTGTAAAGTTTAGAGCTAGGGTATTATTAGAGTTAGGGTCAGGTTTAGGGTTTTTGTTAGGTTAAGGTTTAGGTTTTGGGCTCGAATTAGCATTATTGTTAAGGATAGTGGGTTCAGGTTAAGTGTAGGGTAATTTATAGGGTTAATTTAGGTATAGTTTTAGGTTTTGGCCTATGGTTAGCATAAGGGTTAGGGTTATCATTAGAGTAATGGTTAGGTTAGAGCTAGGGTTAGGGCTATGATTTTGCTACGGATTAGGTCTAGGCTTAGGCTTAGGGTTAGGGTTAGGGCTATGGTTAGGATTTGGATTAGCTTTAGGGTTAAAGCTAGGGTAGACCTTGGATTAGGGCTAGGTTTTGCAATAGGTTAGGGCTACAGCTAATGTAAGAACTTGTTATGATTCAGGCTAGTTTTAGGGTTAATGTTAAGGCTAGGCATAGTTTTATGGTTAGGTTTAGCATTGGGGTGGTGTTTAGAGCTAGGGTTACTGTTAGTGTGAGGGTCAGTGTTCAGGTTAGTGTTATGGTTAGAATTAAATCCAGAATTAGGTCTAGGGGAAGAGTTACTGTTTGGCTTAGGCTAAGGTTATTTTCAGGGCTATGTCTAGGTTTTTCATTAGGTCTAGTGTTCGAGTTATGGCTAGATTTATGATTAGGTTTAGGTCTAGTGCTAGTGTTAGGGTTAGGTTTAGGTATAAGTTAACCGGGCGTGTTACTATTAGGGTTCATTTTAGGGTTAAGTTCAGGTTTAGATCTACAATTAGTTTTAGGGTCAGAATAAGGGTCAGGGTTAGGGTTAGGATTTGGTTTATGGTTAGAGCTAGAATGAGTGCTAGTGTTAGGACTAGTAATGGGATTAGGGTTTTTGTTAGTTTAAGGATTAGGGTTAGCATTAGGGTAGTTCTTGGAATAGGGGAAGGGTTAGGTTAAAGCTAGGATTAGGGCTCAGATTAGGGCTAGTTTTGTGTTAGGTTTAAGGTTAGGTAACGGCTAATGTAAGAACTAGTGTTACAAATAGGATGAATTCTGGGGTTATGGTTAGGGGTTAAACCTCTAGTGTTAGGATTAGCTTTAAGGTTAGGGGGATATTTAGAGCGAGTGTTAGTGTTAGGTTAATAATCAGGGTCAAAGTTAGTTTTAGAGTTAGGGTTAGGATTCCAAATAAGGCTAGGGTTACTGTAAGGGTTTGGTTTAAAGTTAGGGTGGTGTTTAGAGCAAGAGTGAGTGTTAGGATATGAGTCAGAGTCAGGATTAGTATTCAGGTTAAGGTTAGGACTCAAATTAGGGCTAGGGTTAGGTCTAGGTGTAGTATTAGGATTTGGTTAAGTTAAGATTTAGTTTTAGGGCTAGTACTCAGTTTTGTTTTACTGCTAGGGTTAGGGTTAGGGTTAGTTTCATGAGTAGTGTTAGAGTTAGTGCTAGTATTAATGTTAGGCTTAGGCTTAGGATTAGTGTTTGAGTTAGAGTTAGAGTTGGATCTAGGGTTAGGACTAGAAATAAGGATTAGGCAAGTGTTATGCCTAGATTTATGGCTATGTTTAGGGCTAGGGTTAGGGTTAAGTTAAGGGATATGGTTAGAACTAGGAATAGGGCTAGTGTGAGAGTTAGAGTTTGTCTTAGGTCATTGGTTAGTGTTAGAATTATGGATAGGGTTAAATTAGGGCTATGATTAGGGCTAGGGTTACTGTTCAGCTTAGGTCTAGTGTTAGGGTTAGGGTTAGGATTAAGATTAGGGTAAGGGATGGTGTTTTAACTAGGTTTAGTGGGAGGGTGAGTGTTAGAATTAGGTTAGGGCTATGTTTAAGGATAGTGTTATGATTAGGGATAGGTTTAAGGCTAGGATGAGGGCTAGGGTTTGTTTTATGTTTGTGGCTAGGATTAGGGCTAGGGCTAATATCAGGTCTTGGGTTATGGTTAAAGATAATTTTAGTGTTAGGTTTATGGCTACATGTAGTGTAAGGGTTAGTTTTAGGGTTAGGGTCAGGTTTAGAGCTAGAACTATTTTTACAGTCAGGCTCTGGGTTATAGTTTGGGATAGGTTAAGTTTTAAAGTTAGGGCTCAAATTAGCATTAGGGTTAGTGTTATGTTAATGATAGGGTGAGGTTTAGAGTCTAGGTTTCGGTTAGGGTAATGGAATGGATTAGGGATAGGGTTAGGTTTAAGACTAGGTTTAGCATTATAGTTAGGGTCCTGTTTATGGCAATGTATAGGGTTAGAGGTAGGTTTAGGGCTAGGGTTATGTTTATGATTAGGGCTAGGGTTAGGGTTAGGATTAGGGTTAAAACTTGGGTTACGGCTCAGATTAGGTCTAGGTTTTGTGTTAACTTAGTGCTAGTGTTAGGGTTACGGCTAATGTAAGGACCAGGTTTATGTTTTGGGCTAAATTTGTGGTTAGAGTTAGGGCTATGTCTAGTCTTAGGTTTAGGTTTAGGATTAGGGCTATGTTTACAGCTAGGATTAGTGTTATGGTCAGAGTCAGGGTCACGGTTAGATTTATTGTTTGAATTAAAACTCAGGCTAGGGCTAGGGTTAGGGTAATGATTAGGTTTTGGTTAAGGTTTACGGTTAAGGATATCGTTCTGTTTAGTTCTAGGGCTAGGGCTAGAGTTACGGCTAGTTTTAGGATTAACATTAGGGTTAGGGCTAGTGTGAGAGGTAAAATTAGTGATAGGGCTAAAATTAGATTTAGGGTTTCTGATAGGGTTAAATTAGGGCTAGGATTAGGGCTAGGGTTAGTGTTTAGTTAAGGCCTAGCGATAGGGTTAGGGTTAGGTTTAATTTTAGGTTAGTGAATGGTGTTATAGCTAGGTTTAGACGTAGGGTGAGGGTTAGAGTTACGGTTAGAGCTATAGTTGGAGTTAAGGTCATGATTAAGGCTAGGTTTAGGACTAGGATGAGGGATAGTGTTCATTTTAGATTCAGGGCTAGGATTAGTGCTAGGGCTAATATCATGTTAGGGTTAGGGTTAGGTTTATGTTTTCCATAAAAGTTAGGTTTTGAGCTAGGGTTAGGGCTAGGTTTAGGGTTAATCTAGGGATAGGATTACGGTAGGTTTAGGGTTAGGGTGGTGTTTTGAACTTGATGAGTGTTAGGATATAAGTCAGGTAAAGGTTTAATTTTACGATTATGTTTAGGACTTGAATTAGGGCTAGGGTTAGATCTAGGTGTAGTGCTAAGTTTTGGTTTAAGATAAGGTTTGTGTTAGGCCTGTTGCTCGGTCTTCTTTTAGTGCTATGATTCGGGTTAGCGCTAGTTTTATGATTAGCTTTAGGGTTAGGGCTAGGGTTATGGTTAGATTTAGGATTAAGGCTAGATTTAAGGCTAGGATTAGGGCTAGGTTTTGTGTTAGGTTTAGGGTAACAATTAGGGCTAGGACTCATGTCAGGTCTAAGTTTATAGTTACTGGTATTTTTAGGATTACGTTTATGGCAAGGTCAAATTGAAGTGTTACTTTTAGGGAAAAGGTCAAATTAAGATGTGGGGTATTATTAGGGTCAGGGTCAGGCTTTGGTTTTGGGTTAAGTTTTAGTGTTAAGGCTCAAATTAGCATTAAGTTTAGAATTAGGGTTAGGGTAATGGATAGTGTTAGGTTTAGGGTTAGGTTTGGTTTAAGGTAATGGATATGGTTAGGGTTTGTGATAGGTTTAGGGTTAGGCCTAGTGTTAGCTTTAAGGTTATAGTTATCATTAGGGTAATTTATAGGTTTAGACCTAGGGTTAGTGCTAGGATAATTGTTAGGATTAGGGCTAGAGTTAGCATTAGGGTCAGGGTTTGGGTGAGGGTTACACTTAGAATTAAGTTTAGGGTACAGTTTAGGGTTTGAGCTAGGAATTTTGCTATGGCTAAGATTAATTTATGGTTTAGCCTAGGGTTATGGTCATGGTTAGTGTAAAGGTTAGGGCTAGGGTTATCATTAGAGTTAGGGTAATAGGTTTAGATGTCAGGTTAAAGATAGTTTTAGGTTTAGGTTAGCGTTATCTTTAGGTTTAGGATTAGGGTTAGCAATTTGAGCTATCTTAGGTTTAGGGTTAGGGTTAGGTTACATTCACTGCTATTTCTAGGGTTAGGTTTATGTTTAGGGTTAGGGTAGGTTTAGCTTTTGGTCTAGTGTTATTATTAGGGTTAAGTTTAGCACTAGAGTAATGGATAGGGTTCAAGCTACGGTTAGGGCTTGGGTTAAGGTTAGGATTAGGGCTGGGATTAGGTTAAGAGTTTGACCTTGGGGTAGTGTTAGTGTTAGATTAAGTGTAAGGGTAAGGAATGAGCTAGGTTTAGGGCTAGGTTAAGTGATAGGTTTACAGTCTGGGCTAGGGTTGGTTTACAGTTAGGTTAAGGGCTAGGATAGCATTACTTTTAGGGTTATTGTTAGTATAATGGATAGAATTAGAGCTAGGGTTTGGGCTATGGTTAGAGTTAGGATTAGGGCTAGAATTAGGGTGAGGTTTAGGGTTTGGGCTTGGGTTATTTTGTGTTAAGGTTTGGTGTTTGAACTAGGGTTAGGGCTAGAATGAGGGTTAGGGTTAGGGTTAGGGCTAAGTTTAGGTTTAGAGTTATGCTTTGGGTTATGTTTAGGGCTGTAATTCGGGCTGGGTTTTGTGTGAGGTTAAGGGCTACAGTTAGGTTTATGGGTAATGTAAGAGCTAGAGTTATGGTTATGGCTATATGTAGAGTTCATCTAGTGTTAGGGTTAGTTTTTTGGCATAGAATAAGGTTTAGAGCTAGGGTTTTTGTTAGGGTAAATGTCAGGTTTCAGGTTAGGATTAGGTTTAGGGCATGGTCCAGAATGAGGACTAGGGTTAGGTCTAGGGGTAGAGTTAGTGTTTGGTTTAACTTAAGGGTTATTGTTAGGGCTAAGGCTAGGTTTATGGCTATATTTAGGATTAGGTTTAGGTCTAGTGCTAGTGTTATTGTTAGGTTTAGGTTTATGGTTAATGGTAGGGCTAGTGTTAGTTTTCAGATAAGGGTTAGGGTCAGGTTTGAACCTAGGTTTAGTGTTAGGGTCAGAATAAGGGTCAGGGTTAGATTTAGGGTTTGGGTTAAGTTTAGAGCTAGAATGAGGTTTAGGATTAGGACTAGTAATAGAGTTAGGGTTTGGGGTAGGCCTAGAATTAGGGTTAGGACTAGGGTAGCAATAGGGTGAGTTTTGACTAAGTGTAAGAAATAGAGTTAAAACTAGGATTAGGACTAGGGATGGGGTTAGGGTTAGGGCCAGGTTTAGGATTAGGGTTAAAACTAGGGTTAGGCCTTGTATTTGCTAGGGCTAGGTTTTGTGTTAGATTTAGGACTATGGCTACTTTAAGAACTGGCATTACATTTAGGGCTAGTTTTAGTGTTAGGTTTAGGGCGAGGTCTAGTGTGAGGAATAAGTTTAAGGATAGGCTGATGTGTAGAGCTAGGTTTAGTGTTAAGGTCAGAGTCAGTGTTTGTATTAGTTCTAGGGTTAAGGTTAGGATTCGAATTAGGGCTACGTTTAGGGCTAGCTGTAGTGTTAGGTTTTGCTATAGGTAAAGGTTTAGGTTCAGTGAAATGGCACGGGTTTTTCTTGATAGCTAGGGCTTCAGTTAGGGCTAGTTTTCAAATTAGCATTAGGGTTACAGCTAGTGTTAGTGTGTGGTTTAGACTTAGGGTTAGGGTTATATTTAGAGTTCGGGTTCTTTCTAAGTTTAGGGCTACAGAGAAGGGTAGGTCTAGGGTTAGGGCTAGGATTTGAGTTATTATGAGTGATAGGGTGCTCCATATGCACACAACACCCACACCCACACACACACACACACACACACACACTGTTTTTTTTCATAACTCACTCCTTTTAAAAAAAAAAAAAAATATATATATATATATATATATATATATATATATATATATATATATATGTATATTTAGTTATACATGGACACAATATCTTTGTTTATTTTTATGTGGTGCTGAGGATCAAACCCAGAGCCTCACATGTATGAGGCAAGCACTCTGCCACTGAGCCACAATCCCAGCCCTCATGAGCATGAGGAAAAGACTAACATTAAACAGAGACGAGTGGTGGGAGGGAAAGGGAGAGAGAAGGGAAACTATATGGAAATGGAAGGAGACCCTCATTGTTACACAAAATTACATATAAGAGATGGTGAGGGGAAAGGGGGAAAAAGGGAGAGAATTGAATAACAGCAGATGGGGTAGAGAGGGAAGATGGCAGGGAAGGGGAGTATGATAGTAGGGGATAGGAAAGGTAGCAGAATACAACAGTCACTAATATGGCATTATGTAAAAATGTGGATGTGTAACCAATGTGATTCTGCAACTTGTGTTTGGGGTAAAAATGGGAGTTCATAACCCACTTGAATAAAATGTCTGAAAGATGGTATGTCATGAGCTATGTAATGTTTTGAACAACCAATACAAAAAATCTTAAACTAAAAAAGAAATACGGGATAGGTTTGGAAATAGGGCTAGGGCTAGGGCGAGAGTTAGAGTTAGTGTAAGGATTAGATTTAGTGCCAATGTTAGGGGTCGGTTTAGGGTTAGGGCCAGGTTTAGACCTATGGTTAGTGTTAGGGTCAGATTAAGGGTCAGGGTTAGTGTTAGGGTTTGGGATAGTGATAGAGCTAGATTGAGGATTAGGGTTAGGACTAGTAATAGAGTTAGGTTTTGGGTTCGACTAAGAATTAAATTTAGGACAAGGGTAGCTTTAGGGTTATAGTTTGGCTTAGGGTAAGGGATACGGTTAGCACTACTGTTAAGACTAGGGTTAGGGTTAAGGTTATGGCTAGGGTTAGATTTAGAATTAGGGTTAAAGCTAGGGTTAGAGCTTGGGTTAGGTCTAGGCTAGGGTTTGTGTTAGCTTTAGGGCTATGGCTAATGTGAGATCTAGGGTTACAATTAGGGATACTTTTAGGGTTAGTGTTACGTCTAGGTTTAGTTTTGGTTAGGTTTAGGGTTAGGGTTATGTTTAGGGTAATGGATAGGTTAGGGTTAGAGAATGTGTTAGGGTTAGGCCAAGGGTTAGCATTAGGGTTAGGATTAGGGTTACGGTTAGGGTAATGGAGTTAGAGCTAGAGTTAGGGCTAGGGTTATGGTTAGTGTTAGTGTTAGGTTTAGGGATAGTGCAAGGATTAAAGTTAGGGTTAGGTTTAGGGTAAGGGTTAGGACTTGGTTTAGGTTTATAGTTAGGTTTAAAGCTAGGGTTGGGGCTTGTATTACGGCTAAATTTTGGGTAACATTAGTGCTAGTATTAGGGATACAGCTCATGTTAGTACTAGAGTTATGATTAGGGGTAATTTTAGGGTTATGGTTAGGGCTAAGCCTAGTTTATTGGTTAGGTTTAAGTTCACAGTGATGTTTTGAGCTAGGGTTAGTGTAAGGTTCAGAGTCAGGGTCAGGGTTAGTTTTAGGGTTGGGGATAGGATTCGAATTAGGGTCGGCTTAGGGCTAGATGTAGGGTTAGGTTTTGGTTAAGGTTAAGGGTTAGGGTTAGTGTTATGGCTTCTTATGTTTTAGGGCTAAGGATAAAGTTAAGGGTAGTTTTACAATTAATCTTAGTGTTATTTCTAGTGATAGGGTGAGTTTAGGCTTAGTGGTACATATAGAGTTATGGTTAATTCTAAGGTTAGGGCTATGACTAGAGTTAGGGCTAAGGTTAGGTCTAGTGTTTGGGTTACAGTAAGTGATAGGGTTAGAACTAGGAGTAGAGCTAAGGCGATAGTTAGAGTTAGTCTTAAGGCTAGGGTTAGTGTTAAATTTAGGGCTAAATTAGTGCTAGGAATAAGTCTAGGATTGGTGTTAAGGTTAGGCCTAGTGTTAGGGCTATGTTTAAGATTAGGTTTAGGTTTAGGGTTAGGTTTAGGGGAAGGGATGGGTTTATAGCTAGGTGTAGGGCTAGGGCAATGATTAGAATTAAGTTAAGGTCTAGGGTTAGGTTTGTGTTAGAATTAAGGCTAGATTTTGGGTTAGGATGAGGGCTAGGGTTTGTGTTAGGGTTAGGGCAAGTTTTAGGGATTGGTATAATGTCAGGTTTAGGGTTATGGCTAGGGATAGTTATAGGGTTTGGTTCATGGCTAGGTCTAATGTTAGGTTTAGGGTAAGGCCCAGGTAAAGGGTAAGGTGCATTTTTAGGGTAAGGGTCAGGTTTTGTGTTTGTGTTAGGTTAATTATTAGGGTTAGGGCTCAAATTAGCATTAGGGTTAGAATTAGGCTTAGGTTTATTGGATAGGTATAGATTTAAGATTCAGGATAAGATTAGGGTAATTGGTAGGGTTAGGGTTAGTGATAAGGTTAGGGTTAGGCCTTGGGTTAGCATTTGGGTTAGGGTTATTTTTAGGGTAATGAACAGCATTAGATCTAAAGTTAGGGCTAGGGTTTTGGATAGGATTAGGGCTAGAGTTAGGGTTAGGGATAAGACAAGGATTAGAGTTTGGGTTTGGTTTAGGGTACAGGTTAGTTTTTGAGCTAGGGATAGTGCTAGGGTGAGGATTAGGTTTAGGATTATATCTAGGGTTAGATTTACGGTTAAGGTTAGGGTTAGTTTTAGGGTTAGGGCAAAGGTTATCTTTAGAGTTTGGTTAATGTTTAGGGTTAGATGTTGGGTTAGTTTTAAGGGTAGTTTTAGGTTTAGGTTTTGTGTTATTATTAGTACTAAGATTATCATTTGAGTTAGGGTAATGAATAGGGTTAGATGTCAGGTTAGGGTAAGGGGTAGTTTCAGGTTTAGGGTTAGTGTTAGGATTTGGGCTAGGGTTAGAGTTTGATAAGCATTAGGGTTTTATCTAGGTTTAAGGCTAAAATGAGGGTTGGGTTTAGGGTTAGGTCTAGGATTAGGTTTAAAATTAGGATTAGAGCTAGTGTTATCATTAGGGTTAATGTTCTGTTTAGGGTATTGGATAAATTTAGAGATAGTATTAGGGCTAGTGTTAACATTATGATTAGGGCTAGGATTAGGATTTGGTTCAGGGATAGGGCTAGGGTTATGTTGAGGGTTTAGTTTTGGGTTTTATCTAGGGTTAGGTCTAAGACGAGGTTTAGGGTTATCATGAGTGTTAGGCTTACGGTAAGGGATAAGGTTATGTTAGGGTTAGGGTTACGCTTTGGGCTAGATTTAGGCCTAGGATTAGGGCTAGGTTTTGTGTTAGGTTTAGAGCTAGTTTTAGTGCTATGGTAATGTAAGGGTTATGTTTACAGTTATGGTTAGTTCTAGTGTTAGGTTTAAGTTTCGGTTAGCGTCAGTTTTATAGCTAGGTTTAGTGTTATGTCAGGGTCTGTGTTTGGATTAAGGTTAGGGTTAGGGCTAGTGCCAGAATTAGGATTTGTTAGGTCTAGAGGTAAGGTTAGTGTTTGGCTTAGGTTAAGGGTTATCATTTGAGCTAGGGCTGTTTTTGGTTAGGTCTTGGTTAAAGATATGGCTAGATTTATGATTAAGTTTAATCTAGGTCTAGTATTAGGGTTACGTTTAAATATAGGGTTATGGGTAGGGCTAGTGTTAGGGTTTGGTTTAGGTTCAGGGTCAGAATAAGGGTCAGGATTATGGTTAGAATTTGTGTTAGGGTTATAACAAGAATGAGGGCTAGGGTTAGGACTAGTAATAGGCTTAGGGTTTGGATTAGACTAAGGACTAATTTTAGGACTAGGGTTAGCATTAGGCTTGGGGTTTGGCTAGGATAAAGTATAAGGTTAGATCTAGCATTAGAGCAATGGTTCGGGTTAGGGTTAGGGATAGTGTTAGGGTTAGGGTTAGGGTGAAAGCTAGGTTTAGGTATCGGATTTGGGCTAGGGATGCGTTAGCCTTAGGTTTAAGGTTACGGCTAATGTATGATCTAAGTTTATGATTAGAACTAGTTTTAGAATTAGGGTTAGGACCAGGTCTAGTGTTAGGTTAAGGTTTAGGTTTAGGGTGATGTTTAGAGTTAGGGTTAGTGTTAATGTCAGAGACAGGTTTAGGGGTAGATTTAGGGTTAAATTTAGAACTCAAATTAGGGATAGGCTTAGGGCTAGATATAAGGTTAAGTTTTGGATTAGGTAATAGTTTAGGGTTATTGTTATGGCTCAGTTTGGTTTTAGGTCTAAGCCTATGTTTAGAGCTTGTTTTAGGATTTGCTTTAGGGTTAGGGCTAGTGTTAGGGTAGGTTTAGTTTTAGAATTAGGGTTAGATTTAGAGTTAGGTTTAGATATACGGTTAGGGCAAAATGTAAGATTAGGGCTAGAGTTAATGTAGGCTATGACTAGGAATAAGATTATGGTAAGTAATTGAGTTAGAATTAGGGCTAGGGCTAGGGCGAGAGTTGTAGTTGTAGTTGTAGTTATTCTTAAAGCTAGGATTCAGGTTATGTTTAGGATTAGGACTAGGTTATAACTAGGTTTAGGGCTAGGGATAGTGTTAGATTTAGGGTTAGGTTTATGATTAAGGCTAAGTTTTATTCTAGGATAAGAGATAGTGTTTGTGTTTGGGTTAGGGCTAATATTAGAGCTAGGGCTATTGTCAGGTTTAGGGTTACATTAGAGATAGGTTTCGGTTTATGTTTATGGTTAGCTCTAGTGTAAGGTTTAGATTTATGGTAAGGGTCAAGTTTAAAACTATGTGTATTATTAGGGTCAGTATTTGGCTTAAGGTTTGGTTTAGGTTAAGGGCTCGAATTAGCATTAGGGTTAGAGTTAGGGTTAGGGTAATTAATAGGCTTAGGATTAGGGTTCAGGTTAGTTTTAGGGCAATGAATAGGTTTAGGGATTGCGATAGGGTTAGGGTTAAGACTAGGATTAGCATCAGTGTTAGGATTGTGGTTAGCATAGTGGATAGAATTAGAGCTAGGTTTAGGGCTAGGCTTATGGTTATGATTAGGGTTAGGGTTACGGTAGTTGATATAATTAGAGCTATGTTTAGGGCTATGTTTAATGTTAGGATTAGAGCTAGTTTTAGGTTTCGGTTTGGGATATGGCTAGGGTTATGTTAAGGGTAAATATTAGGCTTTGGGCTAGGGTTAGGTCTAAAGCGAGGCTTAGGCTTTGGGTTAGGTCTAGGGTTGGGTTTAGGTTTACACTTAGGGCTGTGTTCAAGCCTAAAATTAGAACTAAGTTTTGTGCTAGTTTAGGCCTAGGGTTAGGGCCATGGGTATTGTAAGAGCTAGGGTTTTGATTAGGGCTACTTTTAGTGTTAGGGTTATTGCTAGGTCTAGTGTTAGGTTTAGTTTTGGTTTAGAGTGAGCTTTGGAGCTAGGATTATGTTAGGTTCAGGGCCAGTGTTCAGGTTAGAGTTAGTGTTGGGTCTAGTGCCATAATTCGGACTAGGGTTAGGTCTAGTGGTATGGTTAGTTTTTGAATTAGATTAAGGGTTATTGTTAGGGCTAGGGCTAGATTGTTGTTCAGGTCTAGGGCTAGAGATATGGCTAGATTTAGGATTAGGTTTAAGTCTAGGGCTAGTGTTAGGTTTAGGTTTAAGTATATGATTACTCTTAGGGGTAATGTTAGGGGTCAGTTTAGGGTTATGGTCAGATTTATACCTGCTGTTAGTATTAGGGTCAGAATAACAGTCAGGGATAGGGTTTTGTTTTGGTTAGGGTTAGAGCTGGAATTAAAGTTAGGGGTAGGCCTAGTAATAGGGTTAGGGGTTGGGTTATGCTAGAATTAGCGTTTGGACAAGGGTTAGCTTTAGGTTTAGAGTTTATCTTAAGGTAATGGACAGGGTAAAAGCTCAGGGTTAGATCTAGGGTTAGGGAATGGATTAGGGGTAGTTTTATGATTAGGGTTAAAACTAGGGTTAGCGCTTAGCTTAGGGCTTGGTTTTGGATTAGGTTGGAGCTAGTTTCTGGCCTACAACTAATGTATAAACCAGTGTTATGATTAGGACTACTTTTTGGGTAAGTGTTATGGCTAGATCAAGTGTTAGGTTTAGGGTTACCATTTTCGTGATGTTTAGAGCTGGAGTTAGTGTTAGGTTCAGGTTCAGTGTTCGGGTTATAGTTAGGGTTAGTGTTAAACCAAGAATTATCACTAGAGTTAGGTCTAGGGGTAGGATTAGTGTTTTTGTTAGGTTAAGGTTTATCATTAGGGCTAGGGTTAGTTTTTTATTTAGGTCTAGGGCTAGAGATATGGCTAGAGTCTAGATTATGTTTAGGTCTAGGGCTAATGTTAGAGTTAGGTTTAGGTATATGTTTATTGCTAGTGGTAGTGTTAGGGTTTGGTTTATGGTTAGGTTCAGGTTTAGACATACAGTTACTGTTAGGGTCAGAATAAGTGTAAGGGTTAGGTTTAGGGTTTGGGTTATGATAAGAGCTAGAATGGGGGCTAAGTTTAGGACTAGTAATAGGGTGACAGTTTCACTTAGGCTAAAGATTAGGGTTAGGTTTATGGCTATGTTTAGTGTGTTAGGTTTCAGGTAGGGGTCAAATTTAGAACTAGGAGTATTATTAGGGTCAGCTTCAGGTTTAGGGTTTTGTTTAGTTTAGGGTTTAGGGTTAGGGCTCAAATTAGCGTTAGGGTTTGGTTTAGGGTAATGATAGTGTTTGGTTTAGGGTTCAGGTTAGATTTAGCATAATGGATAGGGTTACAGTTAGGGATAAGGTTAGATTTAGGCCTAGGATTAGCATTATAATTAGGGTTATGTTTAGGGTAATTGATAGGGTTAGGCTAAATTTAGGGCTAGGGTTATGGATAGGATTAGGGTTAGGGTAAGTGTTAAGGTTATGTGTTTGTTTTGTGTTAAGTTTACGGGTAGAATTACGGCTAGGGCAAATGTCAGGTCTAGGATTTTGGCTAGCGATAGTTTTAGGGTTAGGTTTATATCTGGTCTAGTATTAGGTTTCGTGGTAGGTTCAGGCTTAGAGCTATGTATATTATCATGGGAAGGGGCAGAGTTAAGGTTTGCATTGTGTTAAGGTTTAGATTTAAGGCTTGAATTAGCATTAGTGTTAGAGTTAGGGTAATGATAGGTTTAGATTTAGGGTTCAGGTTAGGTTTAGGTTAATGACATAGGTTAGGGTTAGGGATAAGTTTAGGGTTAGGCTTAGGGTTACCATTAGAGTTATGGTTATGATTAGGGTAATGGATAGGGTTAGAGCTAGTGATAGGGCTAGGGTTATGGTTAGAATTCTGGCTAGGTTTAGGGTAAAATTTAGGACTATGTTGTGGGTTAGGGTTAGATTTAGGGTTAGGTTTAAAGTTAGTAATAAGGCTCAGATTAGGGCTTGATTTTGGTTTTGGTTAGGGCTAGGATTAGGACTATGGTAATGTATGAACTAGTGTTGCAATTAGTGCTAGTTTTAGTGTTAGGGTTAGGGCTTGGTCTAGTGTTACAGTTAGGTTTATGGTTAGAGTAATGTTTAGAGCAAGGGTTATTGTTAGGGGTAGTGTCAGATTCAGGGTTAGTTTGGGGTTAAGTTTAGAACTCAAATTATGGCTAAAGTTAGTAGTAGTTTTACCACTAGGGTTTGGTTTAGGTTAAGGGTTAGGGATATACCTTGGTTTTGTTTTAGGGCTAGGGCTACAGTTATGGCTGGATTATGGATTAGTATCAGTGTTAGGGCTAGTGTTAGGTTGAGGTTTAGGCTTAGGGTAAGGGTTACTTTTATAGTTAGTGTTAGGGTTATGGCTATGTCTATCGGTAGGTCTAGGTTGTGAGTTAGTGTCATCTAGGTTCAGTGTTAGAATTAGGGTCAGTTTTGGGGATAGGGTTAGCGTTAGGTTTAGAGCCAGAATTAGGACTAGGTTTAGGTCTAGGGGTAGAGTAAGTGTTCAGTTTAGGTTAAGGTTTTGTTAGTGCTAGTGCTAGGTTTTTGTTTAGGTCTAGGGCTAGATTTATACCTATATTTAGTATTAACTTTGGGTCCAGGTCTAGTGTTAGGCTTACGCATAGGTGTAGTTTTACCAGTAGGTCTAGTGTTAGGGTTTGGTTTATGGTTAGCGTCAGGTTTAGACCTAGGGTTACTGTTAGGATCAGATGAGGGTCAGGGATAGGTTTAGAGGTAGAATGAGGGTAGGGTTAAGACTAGAATTATGGTTAGTGTTTAAGTTAGGCTAAGGATTATATTAAGATTAGGGTTAGCATTTGGTTAGGTTTTTGCTTAGTGTAAGGAATGGGGTTAGAGTTAGGGTTAGAGCTAGTGTTAGGGTTAGGGTTAGGCCTAGTATTATGGTTAAACCTAAGTTTAGGGCTCGGATTAGGTGTAGAATGTGTTAGGGTTAGGGCTACATTTAGGACAATGACTAACGTATGAACTCGGATTATGATTAAGGCTAGTTTTATGGTTAGGTTAAGGCTAGATATAGTGTTAAGGTTAATTTTAGGTTAGGGTGGTGTTTAGAGCTAGGATTAGTGTTAGGGTCAGTGTCAGGGTCAGGGTTAGTTTTAGAGTTGGTTTTAGGTTTAGTTGTAGGGTTAGGGTTTGATTTAAGTTAAGGGTTCTGATTAGGGCTATGGCTTGGTTTTGGTTTATGGCTAGGGCTAGGGATAGGACACATTTTAGGATTAGCATTATGGTTAGGGATAGTGTTACGGTTTGATTTAGGCTTATTTTAGAGTTAAATTTAGAGTTAGGTTTAGATTTAGACTTAGGCTTAGATCTCGGGTTAGGATTAAGTTTAAGGATTAAACTAGGGCCAGTGCTAGGGCAAAAGTTTGAGCTAGTTTTATGGCT
>NW_027287880.1:0-42383 GCF_047511675.1 Marmota flaviventris | reverse complement strand
CTAACCTCTAAACCTAGCTATAATGCCATCCCTTATCTTAATCATAAACCTAACCATATCCCTATCACTAGGCCTAAACTAAACACTAACTCTAGCCTTTATCCTAGCCTTAACTTTACCCTTATCCAAACCCTAACCCTAATCCTAGGCCTAAAACAAACTCTAACTCTCACACTAGCCCAATTCCTACTTCTAACCTTATCCCTTACCATAACTCTAAACCTAGTCCTAACCCTAGCCCTAACACTTGCCCTATCCTTAGTCCTAGCATAACCCTAGATCTAAGCCTAACTATAAATATAACCATAACTATAAGCCTAAGCCTAACACTAACAGTAGACTTAACCCTAATACTCATCATAAAACTAGTGCTAACCCTAACTCTGGAACTCAAACAAAACCAAACAATAGATCTAACCCCAAACCTTAACTTAAAACAAAGTCTAAATCACACCTAGAACAAATCCTAGCCTTAATTCAAGTCCTAACTCTAATCTTAAAACTAACCCGGACACTGACTTATACCCTAACACTCACCCTAGCTCTGAAACACCACTCTTACCTTAAACCAAACCCTACCAGTAAACCTAGCAGTAATTGGAGTCCTCATCCTAAAACTAAACCTGTCCCTGACTCCTACTAACAATAACCCTAGCTCTAAATTCATCCTAACCTTAAACCTAACTATAAAAAGTAATCTTAAACACTAACCATAAATCTAACTAAATTGTAATCCTGATTCTTACATTATTCATAGCCCTAACCGTAGCCCTAATGTTAACACAAAAACTAGCCATAATCTGATCCCTAAACCTAGCTTTAACACTAACCCTAATCCTAAACCTACCCCTAACACTAGATCTAACTCTATCCCTAAACCTAAGCAAAACCCTAACCTTAATGGTAACCCTTGACCTATCCCTAATCCTTTAGCTAATCAAAACCCTAACCCTATTAATAGTCCTAAACCTATCCCTCATTCTAGCTCTAACCTATCCCAAACCCTAACCCTAACACTGACCCTTATTCTGACCATAAACCTAACCCTAGTTATAAACCTGATTCTAACCCTACACCAAACCTTAACACTATCCCTACCAGTAAACTTATACTAAACCTGACTCTACCACTAGCACTAGACCTAAACCTAATCATAAATGTAGCCTTAATTGTATCCAAGACCTAAACAAAAACCTTGCCCTAGCCCTAACAATAACCCTTAACCTAATGCAAAGTCTAACCCTACCCCTAGACATAAACCTAATCCTAATTCTGGTTTTAACTTTACCCTAACACTAACCTGAACATGGAACCTGCATATAACACTAAGCTAACTCTAAACCTGACCCTAACTGAAAATCTAAACCTAACACTAGACCTAGCCATAACCTAACCCTACAATTAGCCCTAATCATAACCTACCTCTTACAGTACCCATAGCTCTAACCCTACACTTAACCTAACAAAACCTAGAGTGAATCCTAAGCCTAAACCTAGCCCTAGGTGTAACACCAAACCTAACCCCAGCCCTAATCCTAACCCTAACTGTAGTCTTAGTCCTAAATTTACTCAATGCCTAACTCTTGCCATAAATGTAAATTTAGACTTATCCCCAACTCTAACCCTAAACCTTTCCCTAACCCTAAACTTAACCCTGTCCCTAAACCTAGCTCTGAACATACACATTACCCTAACCCTAACCCTGTTGATAACCCTAGCCATAACCCTAACCCTAACTATAACCCTAACCGGAAAACTAAACCTAGACCTAACACTAAACCTAACACTTGCCATAGCTCTAACTCTAGCTCAAACCCTAACCTGTACTAGAAACCTAAACCTAACAATGCCTTAACCTTAACCCTAAAACTGAATCTAACCCTAATCCTAATCCTAAACTTACATCTAACCATATCCATTACCCTAACCCTTATCCTAACCCTAATGATAAAGGTAACCCTAACCCTAACCCTACCCTTAACCTACCGTAATCTTATCCCTAGACCTAACGCTGAACCTAACCCAAAACTTAGCCCTTGCCCTAACTCTAGCTCAAACCCTAATCCTTAAACAAACCCTAGCCCAAAGCCTTACATTAATCCTAGCCCTAATCTTAACCGTAACCATAGCCCAAACCCTAGCTCTAAATGTATCTATTAGCCTAACCATAACCCTAAACCTAATGCTAACCCTACCTCTAATAACTTTAAATCTACCTTTATCCCTAGCTCTGATTCTAACCTGAACCCTCAACCTAACCCTAACACTTACTAAATCCATGAGCTTTACCCTAAACCTAAACATAAGAAAAAACAAAGCCTAACACTAACCCTAAACCTAGCTTTAACCCTAATACTAAACCTAACCCTTGACCTAAACCTAAACCTAACCCTAGCCTTAGCACTAACCCTAACTTAAACCCTAACCCGTACCCTAATCTTAACCCTAAAACTAAGCCTAGCCGTAACCATAACCCTAAACCTAACTCTAGCCCTAATCCTAAACATAATCCTATCCCTACACATAGCTCTAAATCGATCAATTACCCAAAAAATAACCATAAACCTAATGCTAACCCTAGACCTAACCCTAACCCTATCCATTAACCTAAAGCTAACATGAACCCTAAACCTAACCTGAAACCAAAACCTAACCCTATCCCTTACACTAACCTAACTCTTACCCTAATGCTAATTTGAGTGCTAATCCTAAACCTCAACCTAATCCAAACCCAAAACCTGACCTGACCATTATAATACCCCTAGGTCTATACCTGAACCTTACCCTAAACCTAACTCTGAATATAGACCTAGCCATAAACCTTACCCTAAAACTATCCCTAACTGTAACCCTAGACCTGATATTAGCCCTAGCCCTAATTCTTGCCATAAACCTAGCACAAATGCTAGCCCTCATTCTAGCCATAAATCTAGTCTTGATCCTAACCCAAACCCTAACTCTAGCCCCATCCCTAATTTTAACCCTCGCCCTATATCTGAACCTAGATGTAACCCCAACCCTTCCCCTAAATCTGACCCTAATACTAACCCTAGATTTAACCCTTACACTAATTCTAGAGCTGATCCTAGCCCTAATGTAGCCCTAAGCTTTATGCTAACACTAGCACTAATACTAACTCTAAATATCGCCCTAGCCCTATTCCTAGTTCTAACCCTATCCCTTACCATAACCCTAATACTTGCTCTACCCTTAGCCCTAAACCTAGCCCTACCACTAACCCTAGATCTAACCATAACTCCCAATCTAACACCAACCCTAACACTAAACTTCACACTAAATCTAGTCCTAGCACTAACGCTAATCCTAAAACTAGCCCTAACGTAGTCCAAGCCTTAAAAAATCGAGCTATACCCCTAACTCTAACCCTTATCCTAAACCAAAACCTAACTCATACCTAGCCCTAACCCTAGCCCTACTTCAAGTCCTAACCTAACCCTAAAATTAACCTTGACCCTGATTCTGACCCTAACACTAACTATAGCTCTCTGATCACCCTAAAATTATACCTAATCCTAAAACTACCCCTACCCCTAACCCTAACCCTAAAAGTAGCCCTAATCACATCCCTAGTTCTTACGTTAGTCGTAGCTCTAATCCTAGCCAAACCTAGGGTTAGTGTTAGGGCTAGGCCTAATATAGGGTTAGGCCTAACCCAAAACCTAGCACTAATCTGAGCCCTACACCTGTTTTAATCCTAACCCTAACCAGAGCCCTAACCATTATCCTAAAAATAACTGTAACACTAAAGCTTGCCCTAACCCTAAACCTAACCCTAGCCTTAATCCTAACCATAATCATAGCTGTAACCCTATCGATTACCCTAACCATAACCCTAACCCTGATGCTAATGTTAGGATAACCCTAACCCTATCTCTAACCCTAACTTTGTCCATTGCCCTAAACCTAAACCTAACCATAAACATTACCCTAACCTTAATACTAACCCTAATGCTAATGAAAGCCCTGATCCTAAACCTTAACCTAATGAAAACCTTAATCATGACAGTGACCCTAATAATAACCGTATCTCTAAACCTGACCCTAACCCTCAACCTAAACCTTACACTAGAACTAACCATAAACCTAACCCTAAAACTAACCCTAATAATAAACCTAGACCTGACATTAGCCCTAGCACTAATCCTAACCCTAACCCTAACACAAATCCAAACCCTAATTGTAGCCCTAAACCTAGCCCTAATCCTAGCCCTAAACATAGCATTCATGCTAACCCTGACCCTAACCCTAGCCCTAACCCTATTTTGTACCTCGCCCTAAACCTAGCTATAACATCATACCTTACACTAATCCTAACCATCAACCTAGCCCGAAACATAGGCCTAGCCCTAACACTAACCCTAGCACAAACTTAGTCCTAAACCTAACCCTAACTGTAACCCTAACCCTAACTCTCACCCTAGCACTAACCCTAGTTCTAAATCTTTCCCTTACCATAACACAAACTCTAGCCCTAACCCTAGCCCTAAACCCATTCCTACTTTTGCCCCAGCCCTTTTCCTAGACCTAACCCTAACCTCAATCAAACCCTAATCCTAAGTCTAAACCTCACCCCAACACTAGACCTAACCCTAATGCTAACTGGAAAACTACCCCTAACCCTAGCCCTAGCACTCAAACAAAACGGAGTCATAGGCTTAACACTAATTCTTAACCTAAACTAAAACCTAAGCTTATACCTAGCCCTAACCCTAGCCCTAATTTGAGTCCTAACCCTAACTCTAGAACTTACTCTGACCCTGACTCAGACCCTAACAATAAACCTAGCTCTAAACATCACACTAACATTAAACTTAACCCAAACACTAGCTCTACCCCTAACCCTAAAACTAGCCCTAATTGTAACACCAGTTCTTACATTAGCCATAGCCCTATGCTAACAGAAATGCTAGCTCTAATCTGAGACCTAATCCTAGCTTTAAACCTAACCCTAAACAAAACCTAGAACTAAACCTAACCCTGGCTCTAAACCTATCCCTTACCCTAAGTCAAATCTTCACCCCAATGCTACCCTAATCCTAACCTTAATCCTAAGCCTACCATAAAACCTAGCCCTCATTCTAGCTCTAACCTTAACCCCAATCCTAACCCTAACCCTGACCCTTAATCTGACCCTAACTCTAACCCTAGGATTTAACGTGACCTTAACCCTAAACTGAA
This sequence comes from Marmota flaviventris, assembly GCF_047511675.1. Taxonomy (NCBI): domain Eukaryota; kingdom Metazoa; phylum Chordata; class Mammalia; order Rodentia; family Sciuridae; genus Marmota; species Marmota flaviventris. The sequence continues at coordinate 37,184 of NW_027287880.1, read as the reverse complement.
CCCTAACACTAGCCCTGTGGGTAAACCTATACCTAAACCTAACCCTAACACTCGACCTAGACAAAAACTTAATCCAAAATCTAGCCATAACTCTAGCTCTAGACCTAAACAAAAACCTAGCCTTAGCCCTCACAATAACCTTTAACCTAACCCAAACACTGCCTCTACCTCTAGACCTAAGTCTAGTCCTAATTCTGGCGCTAATTTTAGCTCAAAACCTATCTCTAAGCATAACCCTAACCCTAACCCTAGACCTAACCATAACCCTAACCTTTGTCTTAACCCTAAAACTAGCTCAAACACTAACCCTTGCCCAAATATAAATATAGACCTAAACCTAACCCTAATCCTAGTCCTATTCCTAACCATAACCAAGGCAAAAACCCTAGTTCTAACTGATACATTACCCTAAATATAACCCTAACCCTAATGATAAACCTAGCTCTAACTTAACCCTAACCCTAAACCTAGATGTCACACTAACCCTAACCATTGCCCTAGCCTAAACATAGCTCAAACCCTAAAACTTACCTTAAACCTAACCCTAACACTAACCCTAGGCTTAAACCTAACCCTAACCATAGCCCTAACCCTAACCCAACCCTAGCCCTAAACCTATCCATTACCCTAAATATAAGCCTAATCAAAATGCTAACCCCTAGGCCTAACTCTGAACCTATCTCTAACAACAAACCTATCCATTTCCTAATAATAACCTGAACACTAAACTTAACCTTATTAATTACTCTAACCCAATCCCTAACCCTAATGCTAAATCAAGCCTTAAACCTAAACCATAACCTAAACCAAACCCTAAACAATACACTTACCCTAAGAGTACACCTAGCTTTAAACCGGACCCTTTCCCGAACAAAACCCTTACATACACATAACCATAAACCTAACCTTAACATTATCCCTAAGTGTAACACTACCTGACATTAGCCATAGACGAAATTCTTGCCCTAAAACTAACACAAACCGAAGTCCTCATCCTAGCCCTAAAGCAGACTTAATCCTAACTTGAATCCTAACCCTAGCCCAATCCCTAATTTCAACCCTCGCCCTAGTTCTGAACCTACGTATAACCACATCCCTGACCATAACCCTAATCCTAACCCTAACCATAACCCTAACCCTAACCTTAATCCAACACTAACATTAAAGCTAACCGTAACCCTAACCCTAACACTAACCCTAGCTCTAATCCTAGCCCTAATTTAGTGCTAATCGTAATCCTAACTCTAACCCTACCCCTAAGACTAACTCTAACTCTTGTCCTAGACCTATTTCTAGTACTAACTCTATCTGTAACCATAACTCTAACACTAGCCCTAACCTAACCCCTAAATCTAGCCCAACTCCTAACCCTAGATCTAAACATAACTCTAACTATAACCCTAACCCTAAGCCTGAACCTCACCCTACCACTAGCCCTAACTCTATTGCTAATCATAAAACTAGTTCTAAACCAAGCTGTAGCTCTAAAACAAAACTGAGCCCTCACCCTAACCCTAACATTAACCTAACGGTAACCTCAGGTCTGACATTAGACCTAGCCCTAATTCTTGCCCTAACCCTAACACAAAACCTAACCCTACACCGATCCATAACTCTAGCCTTATTTCTAGTGTTATCTCTAACCCTAAAACTAACACTGACCTTCAATCTGACCATAACTTTAACCCTATTTCAAATCATCACTCTAATCATAACCTAACCCTAACACTAGACCTAGCCCTAACCCTAACCCTAACACTAGACCTAGCCCTAACCCTAGTTCTTACATTAGCCATATCCCTACCCTAACCCAAACCTAATCTAAATCCTAGCCCTAACCCGAACCCGAACACTAGCTTTAACCCTAACATACTCTAAACCTAATCCTAACCCTAGCCTATATCCTATCCATACCCCTAGCCCTAACTCTAGCTCTAATCCGATCTATTACCTTAACCCTAACCCTAACACTAATACTAATCCTAAGATAACCCTAACTCTATCCATATCCCTAACCCTATTCATTACTATAAACCTAACCTGAACCCTAAACCTAACCATATCCATTATCCTAACCGTAAACATAATCCTAACCTAATTTGAGCCCTAACCATAAATCTTAACCTAAACAAACCCTAAACATTACCCTGACCCTAATAATACCCCTATCTCCAAAAGTGAACCTAACCCTCAACCTAAACCTTTCACTATACATAGCCATAAACCTAACCCTGAAATTATCACTAACCATAACCATAGACCTAACATTAGCCCAAGCCCTAATGTTATCCCTAGCCCTAATGTTAGCCCTTATGCTTAAAAAAAAAAGCCCTAAACCTGGCCCTAAATCTAACCTTAATCTGAACCCTAACTCTAACACTATGCCTAACCCTAAAGTGAATCCTCACCCTAGCCCTTAACCTAGCTATAATATCATACCATACCCTAACCCTAATTCTAACCCTGCCCTAAACCAAGGCCTAGCCCTAATACTAAACCTAGCTGTAATCCTAAACCTAATTTAGCCCTAACCCTAAATCTAATCATATCCCTAGCCCAAAGACTAACTCTAAATCTTGCCCTAGCCATATCCCTATTTCTAAATAATCCGTTACCATGACCCAAAGCGTAGCCCTAACCTTAGCCACAAACATAGCCCTAGCCCTAAAACTAGATCTAACCCTCACTCTAAATCTAAACCTAACCTAAAACCTAAACCTCACCCTAACACTAGCCCTAATCCTAATGCTAATTTGAAAAGTATCCCTCACTATAGCCATAGCATTTAAGCAAAACTGAGCTACAGCTCTAATCCTAAACCTGAACCTAAACCAAACCATAACACTATGCCTAGCCTTTACCCTAGCCCTAATTTGAGTACTAAACCTAATTGTACAAATAATAATGACCCTGACTCTGATCCTAAAACTAACCTTAGCTCTAAACATCAACTTAACCCTAAACCTAACCCGAACACTAATCTTAGCCCATAACCTAATCCTAAAACAATCCATAATCATAATGCCAGGACTTACATTAGCAATAGCCCTAACACTAATACAAAACCTAGCCTTAATCTGAACCCTAACCCTAGCTTTAACCTTAATGATAACACTAACACTAACCCTAAAGCTAGCTCTAACCCTATCCCTTACCCTATGCCAACCCTCACATTAATGCTACCCAAGTCGTAACCATAATCCTTAGCCTATCCCTAACCCTAACTCTATTACTAGTTCTAAACCTAGACCTTATTCTATTTCTAACACTATCCCAAACCCTAAGCCTATCCCAGACCCTTATTCTGAACCTAAACTAATCCTAGGTCTAAGCCTGACCTGAACACTAAACCAAACACTAACATTAGCCCTATGGGAAAATCTATACCTTAACCTAACCATAACATTAACATTAAACCTAAACTTATTCCTAAATATAGCCATAACTCTATCCATAGCCCTAAACAAAAACCTAGCTCCAGCACTAACATTAACCATTAGTCTAACGCAATGATTAACAATACCCCTAGAACTAACCCTAGTAAAATTGTGCTCCTAACCGTATATTCAATGCTAATCTGAACACCGCCCCTAACCCTAAAACAAAACCTAGCTCTAAACCTTATTCTAACCCAAAACTGCCTAACACTAGACCTATCCATAACCCTAACCTTACAACAAGCCATACCCATAATCCTAGTTCTTATGTTACCCATAGTCCTAACACTAGCCATAAACCTCCCTCCAAAACTTAGCCCTAAATGTAGCACTAAAACTAGCTTGAAACCTAATCCTAACCTTAGCCCTAGCCCTAACACTCACACTAGCCTAGCCCTAAACTTAGCTCAAACTCTAACTCTTACCCTAAATGGAACCCTAACCCTAGACCTAACCCTAACCCTAACCCTAACCCTTCCACTAATCCTAACTGTAACCATAGCACAAATCCTACCTCAAATTCTATCCATTACCTTAAATATAACCCTAACACTAATGCTAACCCTAGCCCTAACTCTAACTTTAATTTCAACCATAGCCCTGACTATAACTCTAAACCTCGCCCTAGCCCTAACCATAAACACTTAACCTAAACCTAACCCTAACACTAACCCTAGGCCTAACCCTAAACCTGGTCCTAATCCTAACTTTAACCCAATCCCTAACACTAGCACTAACTCTATCCATTACCCTACACATAAGCCTATCCCAAATGATAACCCTAGGCCTAAACCTAGCACTATCCCTAAAACTAACTCTATACATTACTCTATACTTAACCTGAACCCTAAACCTAATCCTATTCATTACTCTAACTCTAAACCTAATGCTAATTTGAGCCCTAAACCTAAACCTTAACCTAGAGTAAACCCTATCCTGGAATTTGACCCTAATAATAAACCCAGCTCTAAACCTGACCCTTACCTTAAACTAACACTTACACTAGACCTAGTCATAAACCTAACCATAACCATAACCCTACACCTGACATTAGTCCTAGCCCTAATTTTAGCCCTTACCCTAACACAAAACCTAGCCCTCATCCTAGCCCTAAACCTAGACTTAATCCTAATCCAAACCATCACACTGGCTGAATCCCTAATTTTAACCCTCTACCGAGCCCTGAACCTAACTGTAAGCCCTTCACATCCCCTAAAACTAACCCTAACACTAATCATTACACAAACCCAAACCCTAGCCTTAACCATAGGCCTAACACTAACTCTAGCTCAAATCCTAGCCCTAATTTAATCCTAAACCTAAATTTAATTTTAAAACAAAACCTAGCTCTAAAGATAACCATTACCCTAAACATAACCATAACTCTATTGATAAACCTAGGCCTAACCCTAACACTAAGCCTAACCAGAAAAATAATCCTAGACCAAACCCTAAACCTCAACCTCAGAATAGACCAAACCCTAGCTCCAACCCTAATCCTTATCATAAACCTAACTATAAGCACAGCCCTAACCCTTAGCCTAAACCTCAATCTAACTCTAAACCTAAACTTAAACCTACATCTAATTCTATTGATTACCCTAACCCTAACACTACCTCTAATGATGACCTTAGCCCTAACCCTAACCCTAACCTTAAACGTACTGTAATCTTATCCCTAGACCTTACTCTAAACCTAACCCTCGCCCCAGCCCTAAACCTAGCTCAAAACCCAACTCTTACACTAAACATAACCCTAACCCTAACCATAGATCTCACCCTAACCCTAACCCTAACTAAATACCTCTTTCTAACCATAAACCTATCCCTAAGCTTAGCTCTAACCATATCCATTATCCTAACCATGACCCTGGCCCTAATGATAACTCTAGACCTATTGGTAACCCTAAACTTATCAATTACCCTAAACCTAAACTGAACCCTGAACAAAAACTTATCATTACCCTAACCCTGAGCCTAAAGCTAATTAGAGCCCTAACCCTAAACCCTAACCTCAAACAAACTCTAACCCTGAACCTTACCCTAATAATTCTCCTTGCTCTAAACATGTCCCTTACCCTAAACCTAACCATTACACTAGACCTAGCCATAAATCATTATAAATCTATTCCCCACCATAACACTAGACCTGACATTAGCACTAGCCCTAATCCTAGCTCTAAACCTAACACAAACCCCAGGGCTTATCCTAGCCATAAACCTAGCCTTAATGCTAATAACACTAACCTTAGACTTAACCCTAACACTAACCCTAGCCCTAATCTTACCCCTACTTTTTACCTTTCCCTAACCGTAGCCCTAACCCTAGCCTTAAGTCTAACTCTAACTCTCACCCTTCCCCCATCCGTTGTTCTAAACCTATACCTTACTGGAACAATAATCCTAACCCTAACACTAGCCCTGTCCTTAGCCCTATCCCTAACTTGATCTAACTCTAACTCTATATCTAACTTTAAACCTAAGCATAAACCTAAACCTAACACTAGCCCTAACATTAATGCTAATCCTAAAACTAGCCCTAATCCTAAAACAAATCTCAGACATAGCCCTAAACCTAACCCTTAACCTAAACCAAACCCTAAACCTAACCCTGAACGTAGCCCTAATTCGAGTTAAAAACTAACCCTGAACCTGAATCCGACCATAACACTAACCCTACCTCTAAAGATCACCCTAACCCTAAACCGAAACCTAACACTAGACCTAGCCCCAACCCTAAACCTAAATGTAGCCTTAAATGTAACCCTGATACTTACATTAGCCGTAACCCTAACCCTAGCACTAACTTAACACAAAACCTAGCCCTAATTCAAGACCTAATCCAAGCTTTAACACTAACACTAGCCCTAACCCTAGTCCTATTCATAAACATAACACTAGCCCTAACCCTAGCTCTAACATTATCTATTGTCATAACTATAAACCTAACACTAATGGTAACCCTAGGCCTGAACTAACCCAATCCAAAATCCTAACCCTATCCATTACCCTAAACAAAACCAAAACCCTAAACCTCACCCTATCATTACCCTTATCCTAACCTTCATGCTATTTCAAGCCCTATATGTAAACCATAGCCTATCCCAAACCCTAAACAAAGCTCTGACCCTAATAATACCCCTAGCTCTAAACCTGACCTAAAACTAAACATAACCATTACACTATGTGTATCCATAAACCTAACCCTAATTCTATCTTTTACCATAACCCTAGATCTGATATTAGTTCTAGCCCTAATCCTAGCCCAACCCTAAAACAAACCCAAGTCCTCATCTTAGCCCTAAAACCAGCCTTAGTCATAACCCTAACCATATCCATAGGCCTAACCCTAATTCTAACACTCACCCAACATCAAAACTTAGGTATAACGCCAATCCTTACCCTAAACTTAACCCTAACCCTAAACCTAATGCTAGGCCTAAATTGAACAATAACCCTAGACCTAATTCTATCCCTAATTTAACCCTATCCTTAACCGTAACCTTAGCCCTAAGACTAATTCTAACTTTCACACTTGCCCTTTCCCTAGTTCTAACCCTACCAATTACCGTAACCCTAAACCTAGACCTAACCCTAGCCATAAACCTTGCCCTGTACTTATTCCTAGCCATAACCCTACATCTATCCCCAACTCCAAATCTAACAATAACCCTTAGCCTAAACCTAACATAAACACTAGCCCTAACCCTAAGGCTACTCGTAAAACTAGCCCTAACCCTGACCGAGGAGTATATCAAAACCAAGCAATAGCCCTAATACTAAACCTTAACCTAAACCAAAACCTAATACTACACCTATACCTAACCCTAGCCATAATTTGATTCCTAACTTTAACTTTGATACTAACCCTGACTCTGACTAGTATCCTAACACTCACCCTAGCTCTAAACATCATCCTAACCTTAAACCAAACAATTACAGTAACCCTAGCCATAATTTGAGTCCTAAACTTAACCTTAAAACTAACCCTGACTCTGTCTACTAACCTAACACTAACACTAGCTCTAAATATCACCCTTGCCTTAATCCTAATCCTAACACTAGAGGTCTAAATCCTAAATATAACCCAATAATTAACCCTAATTGAACCCTAGTTTTTACATTACCTCTTACTGTAAGGAAAAACGTAGCTCTAACCATATCCATTATCCTAACCAAAACCCTGACCCTAATGATAATTCTAGACTTTAACCATAGCCCTAATCCTCATACAAAACCTAGCCCTAATCTGAGCTATAAACATAGCTTTAACCCTAACCCTAGCCTGAACCCTAGCTATAACTCTATCCCTTACCTTAAGCCAAACCCTATCACTAATTCTAATCCTAATTCTAACCCTAATCCTTAACCTAACCCAAACATTAATCCTATAACTAGTCCTAACTCTAGCCCTCATTCTAGTTCTAACCATAACCCAAACCCTAACCATAACCCTCATCCTTATTCGGACACTAACACTAATCATAGGTCTCAACCTAAACCTAAACTTAAACCAAACTCTAACACTAGCCCTAGGCCTAATCCTAATCCTAAATCTGGCCATATCTCTAGCCTTAGACCTAAAGAAAAACCTAGACCTAGCGCTAATAACAACCCTTAACCTAAGCCAAACACTAACTCTTCCTCTAGACCTAACCCTAGTCCTAATTCTGGCTTTAATTCTAAACATAATCCTAATCTGAACACTGACCCTGACATTAACCCTAGCTCTAAACATCACCCTAACCCTGAAACTATACCTAACCTTAACATTAACCCTAAGACTAGCCCTAATCATAACAAGTTCTTAATTTAGCCATAGCCGTAACCTATTGCAAAACCTAGCCGTAATACAATCCCTACCCTATCTTTAAACCTAAAGCTAACCCTAACGCTAACCATAGCCCTAATCCTAAGCCTAAGCCCAATCCTAAGCATAACCCTAGCCCTAACCCTATCCATTACCCTAAGGATAACCATAACCCTTATGTTAAACCTAGACCAAACCATAATACTATGCCCATCCCTAACCTTATCCATTATCCCACACCTAACTTGAACTCTAAACCTAAAACTATCATTAACCTATCACTAAATCTAATGTTAATTCGGGCCCTAAACATAAACCATAACCTAACCTAAGCCCTAACTCTGACCCTAATAAAACCCCTAGCTCTAAACCTGACCCTAACCATAAACCTAACCCTTAATAGACCTAGATATAAACCTAACCCTAAAACAATCCCTAACTCTAACCCTAGACCTGACATTAGCCCTGGCATAAATCCTAGTCCTAACCCTAACACAAACCTTAACCCACATCCTAGACATAATCCTCGCCTTCGTCATAACGCAAACCCTAACCCTAATCCTAATTCTAACACTAACCCTATCCCTAAAACTAGGTATAAACTCATCCCTTACCCTAAACCTAACCCTAATCCAAACCTAACACTAATCCTATCCCTACCCTAGGCCTAACTCTAACATTTACCCTTGCCCTAATCCTAGAGCTAACTTAGTCCTATCCCTAACACTAAACATAACCCTAGTCCTAAGACAAACTATCCATCTTGCCTTAGACCTATAGGGTAGTTCTAAACTTTTCCCTTACCATCACCCTAAAGCTAGACCTAATCTTAGCCCTAACCCTAGCCCTAACCTAACCCCAAACCTAGCCTTAATCAGAGTCCTTATCCTAGCTTTAACCCTTAACTTAAACCTAACACTAACCTAAACAAAAGCCCAAATTCTATACATAACCCTAGCCCTAAACTTAGGTCTAACTCTATCCATTAGCCTAATGATAACCCTAAACCTTATGCTAACCCTAGGCCTAACCCTAACCGTACCACTTACACTAAACCACAACTAAACCCTAAACCTAAACCTGTCATTTCCCCAACCCTAAATCTAATGCTAATTTTAGTCCTAAACTTAAACCGTAACCTAACCCAAACCCTAACCTTGACTCTGAACATTACAATAACAATAGCTCTAAAACTGACCCTTAATCTAAACCTTCCCTTACACTGGATCAAGCCATAAACCTAACACTAAATGTATTTCTAAATGTAACCCTAGACCTGACATTAGCCCTAGACCTAATACTAGTCCTAAACCTAATACAAACACTAGCCCTCAGCCTAGCCCTAAACCCTAGACTTAATCATAACCTTAACCCTAACCCTTACCCTAACCCTAATACTAACCATCACCAAGCTGTCAATCTTGCAATAACCCATTCGTTTAAGCTAAATGCAACCCTAACTCTTACCCTAAATCTAGGCCTAAACCTAACACTAACTGTAGCCCTAATTTAGGCCTATCCTGAACCATAACCTTAAACCTAGCCATAAGACGAACTCTAACTCTCACACTAGCCCTATCACTAGTTCTAACCCTATTCCTTACCATAAACATAATCCTAGCCCTAACTGTTGCACTAACCCTTGCCCTATCCTTAGCCCTAACACTAACCTTAGATCAACACCTATATCTAAATCTAAACCTAACCTGAAGCCGAATCCTAACCCAAACACTAGCCCTAAGCCTAACACTAACCCTAACCTGAGACCAAGCCTAAAACAAATCTGAGCCATAGCTCTAACACTAATCCTTAAACTAAACGAAACCCTAACCATACACCTACCCTATCCCTAGACCTAATTCGAGTTTTAAGCCGAACCCTAAAACTAACTCTGACCCTGACTCAGACAGTAGTATGAACCTTGCTCTAAACATCAACCTGACCTTAAACCTATCCCGAACACTCAACCTAGCCCGAAACTTAACCCTAAAATTAGCCCTAAATGTAACTACAGTACTTACATTAGCCATAACCCTAGCCATAGCACTAACTTAACCTGAAACCTAGCCTAATCTGAGCCCTATCCTAAACTTTAAACCTAACCCAAGCCCTAATCATAACCCTAGCCCTAAGCATAACCATAACCCTAGCCCCAACCCTAGTTTAACCCTATCCATTACCATAAACATAACCCTAACCCTAATGCTCATTTGAGCCCTCTCCCTAAACCTTAACCTAAAACAAATCCTAACACTGATCCTGACCCTAAAAATACACCTAGCTCTAAACCTGACCCTTACCCGAAGCCTAAAATTTACAATATACCTAGACACAAACCTAACCCTAAATCTACCCCAAACTGTGACACTAGACGTGACATAAGCCTTTGCTCTAATTCTAGACCTACACCTACAACTAACCCTTGGCCTCATCCTAGACCTAAACTTAGCCTTAATCATAACCCTAACCCTAACCCTAGCCCTAAGCCAAATTCTAACCCTCACTCTACCTCTAAAGGTAGGTATAACAACATACCTTACCCCAAAATTAACTATAACTTTAGCCCTAACACTAGGCCTAAGCTGAACACTAACCCTAGCCCTAATCCTAGCACTAACTGAGCCCTATCCATAAAACTAAACAAAACCCTAGGCCTAAGACTAACTCTAACTCTCACCCTAGTCCTAGTCCTAGTTCTAACCCTATCTGTTACTGTAACCACAACCCTATCCCTAACCCTTGCCCTATAGTTAGACCTAGCCCTAATCCTAGATATAACACTAAATCCAAATCTAACCCTAACCCAAAGCCTAAGCCTAACCCTAATATTTGCCCTAACCCTAATGCTAATCTTATAACTAGCCCAAACCCTAAACCTAGGACTAAAACAAAACTGAGCAACAGCCCGAACACTAAACCTTAACTTAAACCAAAACCTAACTCTACACCTAAACGTAACCCTAGCCCTAATTCGAGAACTAACCCTAGCCTTAAAACTTACCCAGACCTTGACTCATATCCTAACACTGACCCTAGCTCTAAAGACCACCCTAAAACTAAACCAAACCCTAACAGTAAACCTAGCCCTAATTCAAGTCATAACCCTAACCTTAAAGCAAACCCTGACCTGACTGATATCCTAACAGTCACCCTAGCTCTAAACACAGCCCTCACCTTAAACCAAACAGTAACCCTAGCCCTTATTTGAGTGCTAATCCTAACCCTAAAACTAACCTTGATGCTTTCTCATATCCTAACAATAACCCTAGTTCTAAATATTACCCTAACCTTAAACCTAAACCTAACACTAGACCTACCCATAACTCTAACCTTAAAACTAACCCTAATTGTAACCCTGGCTCTTACATTAGCCAATGCCCGAATCTTGCCCTAATCCTAACACAAAAACTAGCCCTAATCTGAGCTCAAAATTTATATTTATCCCTAAACCTAACCCTAACTCTAGCATTAACCCTACCTCTAAGGCTATCCCTTAACCTAAGAAAAACTCTAACTCTAAAGGTAACCCTAGACCTATCTCTAATTCTTAGGCTAACCAAAACCCTAACCCTATTAATAGTCCTATCCCTAGCCCCCATTCTAGCTCTAACCCTATTTCAAACCCTAATGATAACCCTGAACCTTATTCTGACCCTACCACTAACCCTAGATCTAAAACTGACTCTAACCTTATACCAAACACTAACACTAGCCCTAAACCTAAACCAAATCCTAAATCTAGCCTTAACTCTAGCCCTAGACCTAAACATAAACCTATCCCTAGCCCTAACAATAATCCTTAACCTAACTCAAACACAAACCTAACCCTAGACATAAACATAGTCCTAATTCTGGCTGTAACCCTTACACTAACTCTAACCCAAACACCGACCCTGCCTTTAGATTGAACCTGTCTCTAAATCTGACCCTACCCAAAAATCTAAACCTAACACTAGACCTAGCCATAACCCTAACCCTAACCCTACAACGAGCCCTCAACATAACCCTAGCTCTTACATTACCCATAGCCCTAACCCTAGGCCTAAACCTAACACAAAACCTACAGCTAATCCTAAGCCGAAATCAAGCCTAGAGCATAACCCTAACCCTAACCCTAGCCCCAACCCTAACCTAAATCTCGCCTTAGTCCTAATCCTAGCTCAAAGCCTAAACATTATTCTAAACATAAACCTACACCTATCCCTCAATCTAATCCTAAACTAGCACTAATCCTAACCTTAATTCTAGCCTTAAACCTGGCTCTAAACCTACCAATTACTCTAAACCTAAACCTAATCTTATTGATAATTCTAGGCTTAAAGTTAAACCTAAACTTAACTGGAAAATTAACCCTAGACCTAAACTTAAATCTCACACTTGCCATAGACCTAACCCTAGCTCAAACCCTAACCCTTACTATAAACCTAAACATAAATATAGCCCTAACTGTAAGCCTAAACCTCAATCTAACCTTAAACATAGCACTAAATCTACATATAATTGTATACATTACCCTAAAACTAACCCTATCCCTAATGATATCACTAGCCCTAATCCTAACTCTAACCTTATGAGTACTATAATCTTATCCCTAGAAGTAACCCTAAACCTAACCCTCACCCTAAACCTAACCGTAGCTCAAAACCTAACCCTTTGGGTAAACATAAACCTAAGTCTAAACCTAGATTTAACCCTAATCCTAACCCTAATTCAAGACCTATTCCTAACCATAAAATTAGCCCTAAAGTTAGCTCTAATTCCATCCATTATACTAACCACAACCCTTACCCTAATGCGAACCCTAGGCCTAATCTTAACCCTATCACTAACCCTAACCCTATCAATTACCCTAAACCTAATGTAAACTCCAAACAAAGCCGTATGAGTACCTAACCCACACCCTATTGCTAACTCAAGCCCTAACCATAAACCCTTACCTCAAGCAAACTCTAACAATGACCCTGACCCTAATAAGTCTCCTAGCTCTAAGGCTGAATTTACATTAAACCTAACACTTACACTAGACCTAGCCATAACCCTGATCCTAAAATTATCCCCAACCAAAACCTTAGACCTAACATTAGCCATAGCCCTAATCCTAGTCCTAAACCTAACACAAACCCCAGCTCTTATCCTAGCCCTAAACCTAGCCTTAATTCTCACCCTAAACCTAACTTTAGGTCTAAACAAAATATTAATCCTAGCCCTAATCTTATCCCTAATTTAGACCTATTCCTAACCCTAGCCCTAACCCTAGCCCTAAGACTAAATCTAACTCCAACCCTAGCACCACCCCTAGTTCGAACCCTATCCCTTACCGGAAACCTAATCCTGGCCATAACTCTAGCCCTAACCCTAGCCCTATCATTACCTCTAGCCTTAACCTAGATCTAATTTTGACTCTAAATCAAAACCTAACCCTAAGTCTAACACTAACTCTAAATCTAACACTAGCCAGAAAAACAACAACAACAACAACAACAACAAAAACGAGCCATAGCCATAACCCTAACCCTTAACCTAAAATTAACCTTAACCCTAAACCTGACCTTAGCTGTAATTCTAGATTTAAGCTGAAAACTAGAACTAACACTGACTCTATTACCATAATACTAACCCTAGTCTAAACATCACCCTAACACTAACCTAAACCTAACACTAGACCTACCACTAACCCTAACCCTAAATTTAACCCTAATTGTAACCTGGTACTTACATTAGCCTTACCCCTAACCCTAGTACTAAATTAACCCGAATCCAAGCCCAAATCCAAGCCCTAACCCGAGTTTTAACCCTAAACCTAATCCTAAATCTAGCCCTAATCAAAATCATAACCCTATCCCTAACCCTATATCTAACCCTATCCATTGCCTTAACTATAACCCTAAGCCTAAACTTAACCCTATCCCTAATCCTAAACCTATGCATTATTCTAAACCAAACCAAAACCCTAAACCTCACCCAATAATTACAGTAACAGGAACCATAAAGATAATTCGAGCCCTAAATTTAAACCTTAACGATCCCAAATTTCTAAACCAGAACTAGACTTTAATAATACACCTAGCTCTAAACCTGACCTTAACCCTAAACCTAACCCTTACATTACATGTAGCCATAAATCTAACCCTAAAACTATCTTTAAACATAACCGTAGAACTGATATTAGCCCCAGACCATATCCTAGCCTTAACACTTAAATAAACCATAGCCCTCATCCTAGCCCCAAACCTAGCCTTAATCATAACCCTACCCTAATCATAGCCCTAATCCTAATGCTAACCCTCACCCTATATCAAAACCTAGCTATAATGCCATTCCTTACCCTAAACTTAACCCTATCCTAACCCTAACGCTAGGCCTAAGGTGAACACTAACACTAGCCCTAATTCTAGCACTAATTTAACACTATTCCTAACCGTAACTCTAACACTAGCCCCAAGACTAACTCTAACTCTCACACTAGCCCTATCTCTACTTCTAAACCTATCCATTACCATAATCCTAACCCTAGCCCTAACCCTAGCCCTAAACCTAGCAATAACCATTGCCTAATCTTTATTCCTAGTCCTATCCCTAGATCTAAACCTAACTCTAAATCTAACCCTAATGATAAGCCTAAGCCTAACATTAACCCTAGCCCTAGCTCTAATGCTAATCATAAAAATAGTACTAACCCTAACCATTGCAGTAAAACAAACCTGAGCAATAGCCCTAACCCTAAATCTTAACGTAAACCAAACCTTAACACTACACCTAGACCTAAACCTAGCCCTAATTCTAGTCCTAATCTTAACCTTGATACTAACCCTAACTCTGACTCATATCCTAACACTCACCCTAGCTCTAAACACCACCCTAACCCTAAAACAAACCCTTACAGTAACCCTAGCCTTAATTCAAGTCCTAACCCTAAACCTAAAAGTAAATCTGACCCTGACTATTAACCTAACTCTAACACAGCTCTAAATTTCACCCTAATTGTAAACCTAATCCTAACACTAGACGTTTAACCCATAACCATTACCCTAAAACTAACCCTAAAAACCATAGTTCTTACATAAGTCATTGCTCTAATCCTAGCCTTAATCCTAACACAAAACTAGCCCTAATCCGAGCCAAAAACATAGTTTTAACCCCAACTCAAGCCCCAATCCTAGCTCTAACCCTATCCCTTACCCTATGCCAAACTCTAAACCTAATGCTAATCCTAATTGTAATCCTAATCCTAATTTTTCACCCAAACCCTAACCCTAGTCCTCATTCTAGCCCTAACTATAAACCACACCTATCCCCTAATCTTAATCCTGGTCCTAATACTGGTGTTCACATTAACCATAACCCTAAACTGAACACTGACCCTGACGCCAACACTAATCCTAGCTCTAAACATCACCCTAACCCTAAAGCTAACCATAAAACTATACTTAGATCTAACATTAACCCTAAAACTAGCCCTATCATAGCAAATTTCTTACATTTGCCATAGCCCTAATCTATTGCAAAACCTAGCCCTAACCCAAGCTCTGCACTAGATTTAACACTAATGCTAACCATAAACCTAACCTTAGCCCTACTCCTAAGCATAACACTAGCCCTATCACTAGGTCTAAGCCTATCCATTACCCTAATGATAACCCTAACTCTTCTGCTAACCCTAGGCCGAACCCTAATCCTATACTTAACCCTAACCCTATCCATGACCCTACACCTAACCTGAACTCTAAACCTAAAACTATCATTAACCTATCCTTAACCATAAACATAATTTGAGCCTTATCCCTAAACCTTAATCTAATAAAAACCCTATCACTGACCCTGACCCTAATAATACCCATAGTTCTAAACCTGACATTCACAAGAAACCTGACCCTTACAATAGACCTAGCTATAAACCTAACTCTAAAACTCTCCCTAACTATAACTCTACACCTGACATTAACCCTAGCTCTAATCCTAGTCCTAATCCTAACACAGATCTAGGACACATTCTAGCCATATACCTCACCAAAATCAAAACCTATCCCTAACCATAAGCCTAAATCTAATCCTCATCTAGTCTTAAAAGTAGCTATAATCCCATCCCTTAACCTAAACCTAACCCTAACTCAAACACTAACACTAACCCTAGCCTTCAAATTAGGCCTAACCCTAACACTAACCCTAGTATTAATCCAAGCCCTAATTTAGCCCTATCTGTAACCCAACCCTAACCCTAGCCCTAAGCCTAACTCAAACTCTCGCCCTAGCCTTATAGCTAGTTCTAACCCTATCCCTTATCATCACCCTATACCTAGCCCTAAATTTAGCCCTAATCCTAGCCCTATCCTTACAGCTAGCTCAAAGCCTAGATCTAACCCTAACTCTAAATCTAATCCTAAAACCAAGCCTAAACCTCACACTAACACTAGCCCTAATCCTAAAATTAATCCTAAAACTAGCCCTAACTCTACCCTAGGCCTAAAACAAAACAGAGTCAAAACCCAAACCCTTACACTTAACCTAAACCAAAACCTAGCCCTACACCTAGCCCTAAACCTATCTCCAATTCTAGTCCTAACCATAACCTGAAAACTAATATGGACTCTAACTCTGACCCTAACATTAAACCTAGCTCTAAACATCATCATAACCATAACCTTAACCCTAACAGTAGACTTAGCCCTAATCCTGACACCATCCCTAGCTCTAATCATATTGCTACTTTGTACATTAGCTCTAGCCTTAAACCTAGACCTAACCTAACCCCAAACCTAGCCTTAATCTGATTCCGAAACCTAGTTTTTATTTAAGATTGATTTTTTTTTTTTTTTTTTTTTTTTTTTTACTTTTCAGTGAACACAACATTTCTATTTTATTGGTATGCAGTGCTGAGGATCAAACCAGTGCCTTGTACATACCAGACGAGCATGCTACTTCTTGAGCCACATCCCCAGCCACTAAACCTAGCTTTAACCCTAAACGTGAATCTATCCATAACCCAAACAAAAGCCCTAATCCTATACATAACCCTAACCCTAATCTTAGGCCTAACCCTATCCATTACCCTAATAATAACTCTTATGCTAATCCTAGGCCTAACCATAACCCTATCC
Source organism: Marmota flaviventris (assembly GCF_047511675.1). Taxonomy (NCBI): domain Eukaryota; kingdom Metazoa; phylum Chordata; class Mammalia; order Rodentia; family Sciuridae; genus Marmota; species Marmota flaviventris. The sequence goes on along the minus strand of NW_027287880.1, from coordinate 19,842 downwards.
ATTACACTAAACCACACCTAAAACTTAAAACTAACACTTTCATTACCTTAACCCTAAACCCTAATGATAATTCAAGCCCTAAACCTAAACCTTAACTTAACTCAAACCCTCACCTTGATCCTGACCCTAATAATAACCCTATCTCTAAAAAATGACCCTTAGTATAAACCTAACACCTACACTGGACCAAGCCATAAACCTAAAACTAAATCTATCCCTAAATGTAACCCTGGACCTGACATTAGTCCTAGCCCTAATACTAGCCCTAACCCTAACACAAACATTAGTCCTCATCCTAGCCCTAAATCTAGCTTTAATCCCTAAACTTAAACCCTAGACCTAACCCTAATACTAACCCTTGCCCTAGCCCTCAGCCTAGCTATTACCCAATACCTTACCCTAAACGTAGTCCTAACTCTAACAGTAACCAAGGCCTGAACCTAATATTAACACTACCCCTAATTTAGCACTATCACTAACCCTAACCCTAACCCTAGCCCTAAGACTAACTCTATCTCTCATACTAGCCCTATCACTAGTTCTAACCCTATACCTTACCATATTCCTAAACCTAATCCAAACCCTAGTCCTAACCCTTGCTCTATCCTTAGTCCTAGCCCTAACCATAGATCAAAACGTAACTCTAAATCTAAACCTAACCCAAAGCCTAAACCTAACCAATATGAAGACATTTTTATTTTGACTCTGTGTCTACAGATGTTGGCTTCAATTATTATTTAGAATATAGTCATTAGTTGCATAAAAGGCATAACATTTCTGGTGTTGAATAGAGAACTGAGGGTCAGGGGTAGGATGCTATGCTAAGGGGTGAAAGAATGAGGGTATGTGATTAATCTGACTTAGCAACATTGAAGGAGAACTGTGATGAATAGACAGGGTGAATTTATGGAAGAAGGTATAAATTCAAACTCCTTATCTGTATTCATAAGTTTACCCTATGTATAAATAGTAAAAGTTAGGAGGCTGAAAGTGGGATAGAGGGAGAAAGAAAAAGGAAGAAAAAATAACAAGTAAATAGAGGGAGAATGAAAATAAGAGCAAATAAAGAGGTGGTGAGGTGGAGCCTATGTAATTCCTCTATATTATACTATTCTAGTGATTCAGGTCTTAAAGTCCAATTTCATGGAATGTTCTTGGGTTCACAAATGTTGATGTGAGGACCAGAGGGGAAGAGTAGAGGAGAATGGATGAGAAGAGCAAGAAAAGAAAAGTAAGAAAAAAAGTCTCTCAGAACTCTGTCTTCTTTTCTTGCAGTAGGCGGAGTTGTCTATTCTTGCTAGAGTCTCTGTGCTCAAGGTGGTGGAGGTAGCCAGGGTGAGAGAGCTTGAGTTTCTTCCTGGAGCAGCCCTACTCTTAGTCTCTGAATTGGAAACCAGGTGCCTGTACAGTTTCTGTTCCGCATTGATAGCTACACCCCTGAAAAGCTTGTAAGAAAAATCTTGAGTTATCACAGCTGGAGGTAGGAGATTTGGAAACCCCTTACCTGATAAGCTGCAGAACAGAGCTGGTAGCCACGCCCACTGATAGATAGCGAGTAAGGTTTTGCAAGATGGATTCCATCTATTACCCATGTATGGTGTTTGGTGAAGTGGGTAGTTCTGGAGTGACATTGTACTGTGTCCAGAGCTCATTCTGGTGATTCTAAAGCAAAGTCTCTGTGTTCTGTGCTGCCTTCTGTCTGCGCAGTGAGTGTCCATGCGGCTGAGACTGATATCTGTGCCCAGAGAAACTGTACAGTCGAGCCTTCCACCTGATCTGAGAGGACCCATGCGGCCCTAGTTTTCTTAAAATTTCTATGATGCTGGGCAGGATTCACCTTTTGCTTAGCCTTACTATGCTCCACAGGTTTGGACCTTCTCGGTTCAATGGTTCACTGTCAGGAACAGTTTGTATTTTAAGGTTTCCCTTCATTATGGATTATTGATGTGAATGAGAATTGAGCTGGAAATCCAACAGGGTTGGCAGGAGGTGCTTGAAACTTCACACAATCAGTTCTCAGTGGGCACTCTCGGTTTCTTTCTTTTGAAGCTAGGCCAAAAATGAAGCATGCAAAAGAAAGTGTATCCGAGAGCACTTAAGGAGAAAACAGAGAAACATGTATGTACTGAAATAAGTCTCCCAACAATTTGATCAGATATCTTTGATACTACACAGTATTCATCTTTTAGCTTGCTGCACTAGGCTCCCGAAGGTTGGCAATTCTAGGATCAATGGTTCTCTAAACAGGTAAGGGTTAGTGTTACAGTTAGATTTAGGGCTAGCTTTAGACCTAGTGTTAGGGTTAGAGTTTGTTTTGTTCAAATGTCTTTGATACTGGGAAGATTTATCTTTTTCTATTCTAATTTTGTGCCCCAGTTTGGAGCGTTCTTGGTTTAATGGTTCACTGTTTGGAATAGTTTGTTTTTAATGTCTCACTTCATTTTGACCTAAATGGGTAAATGCAAATGAAGCTGGAAATCAGAGGGTTGTTGCTAGCTGGTTGAAACTTCACATTCTCAATCAGTTGTCTGTGGGCATTCTCTGGTTTCTTTATCTGTAATAGGAGCCATAAGCTGAAGCATGCAAAGCAACTTTATCTAAGAGTACTTTAGGAGAAAACAGGGCAATATGCATGTACTGAAATACCTCCCCCACTTATTTGGTCAGATTTCTTTGATACTGTGCAGGATTCATCTGTAAGCTTCCCCACTATTCTCCCTAAGTTTAAACATTTTTGATTAAAGGTCCTCTTAACAGGTTAGGCTTAGGGTTATGGTTAGAGTTAGGGCAAGTGTTAGAACTAGTTTTAGGGTTAGAATATTTTTTTTACAATTTATTTATGCTGGGCACAATTTACCTTTTTTTCCTATTCTTAGTATGATCCCCATGTTTGGGCCTCCTAGGTAAAAGGGTTTGCTCTCAGAAGCAGTTTTCATTTTCATGTGTCAGTTCATTTTGCCCTATAGGGGTGAATGGAAATGGAGCTGGACTTAAACAGGGTTTGTGGTAGCTGCTTGAAACTTCACACACTCAATCAGTTCTCAGTGCACATTCTCTCATTTGTTTCTTGTGGTAGTAGCCCAAAGCTGAATTAGAAAGAAACAGCTTTATCTGTGAGCACTTTAGGACCTAGCTTCAATTTTTTGCATGGATTACTTTGATATTGTACAGGATTAATCTTTTTTTTTTTTTTTTTTTTTTTTTTTTTTTGGTCTTAGTAGGATCCCCATGTTTGGGTTTTCAAGGTTTGCTAGTTGACTGTCAGGAAGAGTGTAAATTTTAAGGTTTCACTTTATTGTGGCCTATAGATGTGAATGAAAATGGAGCTGGAAACCAAACAGAGTTAATACTAGCTGCTTGAAACTTCACACACTCAATCAGCTCTCTGTGGGCACTCTCTGGTTGTTTCTTGTGAAAGTAACATAAACTGAAGCATGAAAAAAATAATTTATCCAAGAGCACATTAGGAGAAAACAGGGAAATATGTACTTAATGATATACCTGCCCCAATTATTTGGTCAGATTTCTTGGATACTGCACAGGATTCATCTGTTAGCTTGCCCCACTGGGCTCCTTTATTTTGGGACTACTCTGATCAATGGTTTTCTAAATAGATTTAGTATTTGATTAGGGCTAGGGTTATAGCTAGTGTTTGTTAGATTTAGTTTTGTTCAAATTTCTTTGATACTGGGCAGGATTCAACTTTTACCTAGGATTACTATTTTCTCTAGGTTTGGGCCTCTTGGGTCAAGGGTTTGCTCTCCTGAACAGTTTGTAGTTTAAGTTTTCATTTCATTTAGACCTATGCGTGTAAATGGAAATGGAGCTAAAAATCCAACAGAGTTGATGCTAGCTACTTCAAACCTCACACACTCAATCAGTTTTCTATGGGCATTCTCTGGTTTATTTCTTGTAAAATAGCCCTAAGCTGAAGCATGCAAAGCAACTTTATGTGAGAGCATTATAGGATAATAAAGGAAAATATGCATGTACTGAACTACCACCCCAATTATTTGGTCAGATTTCTTTTATACTGTGAAAGATTCATCTGTTAGCCTACCCAACTTGGTTCCCCAAGTGTGGGACTTCTAGTATCAAAGGGACTCTAAACAGGTTAAGGTTAGTTTTGTTTTCAAATTTCTATGATACTGTACAGGTTTCATCTTTTTCCTATTTTGACTATACTCCAAATGTTTGGGCCTCCTACATAAAGGCTTTGCCTTCAAGAACAGTTTCAATTTTCATTTTTCTCTTCTTTTTGCCCTATAGGGGTGAATGGAAATGAAGCTGGTAATCGAACAGGGTTTGGGCTAGCTGCTTGAAACTTCACATACTCCATCAATTTTCAGTGAGCATAATCTGGTGTTTGCCATGCAGTTAGCCCTAAGATGAAGTAGAAAGTAACAGCTTTATCTCTGAGTGCTTTAGGAGCAAGCACAATACCCATGTACTGAACGAGCTTCAAATTTTTTTTTTTTTTTGCCTGGATTAATTTGATACTGTACAGGATTCATCCTTGACATAGCCTTAGTAGGCTCCCAGAGTTTGGGCCTTCAAGGTTCAATGGTTCAGTGTCAGGAACAGTTTGAATTTTTAGGTTTCACTTCATTAGGGCATATAGGTGTGAATGCAATACAGCTAGAAATAAAACAGGGTTGGTGCTAGCTGCATGAATCTTCACACACTCAGTCAGCTTTCTGTGGGCATTCTTTGGTTTTTCTTTTGAAAGTACCTTAAGCTGAAGCATGAAAAACAATTTATCCATGAGCACTTTAAGAAAAAAGAAAAACAGAAAATATGAATTACTTCATATGAACAAATATGAAATACCTCCCCCATTTTTCATCAAATTTCTTTGATACTGCACAAGATTAATCTGTTAAGTTGCACCACTAGGCTGCCCAAGTTTGGGACTTCTATGATCATAGGTACGCTAAACAGCTTAGAATTAGATTAGGGTTGGGATAGATATAGTGTTAGAGTTAGAGTGAGTTTTCTTCAAACTCATTGGATACTTGGCATAATTCATCTTTTACCTAGCCTTACTATATTCCCCAGATTTGGGCCTTATCCCTTCAATGGTTTGCTGTCAGGAACAGTTTGTATTTTAACGTTTCCTTCATTTTGACCTATATGGGTAAATGGAAATGGAACTTGAAATCAAACAGGGTTGGTGCTCCCTGCTTAAAACTGCACACACTCAATCAGTTCTATGCAGGCACTCTGGTTTCTTCCTTGTGAAAGTTTAACAAAGCTGAAGAATGCAAAAACATCCCTAACCCTAACCCTAACCCTAACCCTAGCGCTAAGACTAAACATAATCCTAGCCTTAAACCTAACACTTAAAACTAACCCTAAAACTTACGCCAAATCACATCCTAGCCCTATACCTAAAAATAACCCTAATTCTAGACTTAATCCAAACCATAACTTAGACACAACCTTAGCTCTATCCTATCCATTACACTAAACATAACCCTAATCCTAATGGTAACCCTAACCCAAAAGCTAAACCTAACTCATCCATTACCCTAAAACTTAATTGAAACCTAAACTAAACCCTATCCATTACCCAAATCCTAAACCAAACCATAATGCTAATTTGAGCCTTAACCTTAAACCTTTAGCTAAACCAAAAGCTATCTCTGACCTGACCCTAAAAATAACCCTAGCCCTAAATCTGACCTTTAACCTAAACCTAATTCTTCCACTACACCTAGCAAAAACCTAACCCTAAAATTATTGTTAACGTTAACCCTAGACCTGATATTAGCCCTAGACTTGGTCCTAGCCATAACCCTAAAAGAAACCCTAGCCCTTAACCTAGCCCTAAACCGAGCCTTAATCCTAAAGTGAAACATAACCCTAGGCTTAATACTTATTCTAACACTCACCCTATCCCTAAAGCTAGATATAACCCCACCTATTCCCCTAAACTTAACCTTAACATCAAGGCTAACCCTAATTCTAGCCCAACCCCTTAGTCTACCATAACACTAACCCTAGCCTTAATACTAGCCCTAATGTAGCCCTAACCCTAACACTAACACTAGCCCTACACCTAAATCCTAATTTAGCTCTAACCCTAACCCTAAATCTAGCCCTAATCCTAGCCCTAATTTAGCCCTAACTCAAACACTAACCCTAGCCCTAATCCTAGCCCTAATTTAGCCTTAACTCTAACCCTAACCCTAAGACTACTACTATACCTAACTCTAATTCTCGCCCTAGCCATATCCCTAGTTCTAACTATATTCATTACCATAGCCCTATCTCTCACAGTAACCCTAACTCTAGCCCTGGCCCTAGCCCTATCCCTAACTCTAGATCTAACCCTAACTCAAATCAAACCCTAACGCTAAGCCTAAACATTATCCTAACACTACCCCTAACCCTGATGCTAATCCATCATCTAGCCATACCTGTAGCCATAGCCCTAAAACAAAACCAACTTATATACCAAACCCTAACCGTACAACTAGTACTAACTTTAGACCTAATTCGAGTTCTACCACTAACCCTAAAACTAACCTTGACTCTGACACTAACCCTAACATAACCCTTGCTCTAAATATCACCCTAAACCTAAACCTAATGGTAACACTAGACCCAGCCCTAACCCTAACCCCAAAACTTGCACTAATTACAACACTAGTTTATGCATTACCATAGCCCTAATCCTAGACCTAACCAAACCCAAAACCAAGCACAAATTCGAGCCTTACCCCTTGTTTTTAACTTAACCCTAAACCTAAACCAGAACAATAGGCCTAAACTTTACCCTAACCCTAGCCAGAATTCTAACTATAACCCTAGCCAATGTCACTAGCTCTAACCCTATCCATTACCCTAACCATAACCATAACTCTAATGCTAACCCTAGGCCTAAACCTAAACTTATCCCTTACCCTAACCTATTTCATTAACCAAAAACTAACCTGAACCTTAAATCTAACACCATCATTACCCTAACTCTACCCTAATGCTAATTCAACCCCTAACCCTAAACCTTAACCAAACCCAAATTCTGACTCTGCCCCTTCCCATGATAATATACCTAGCTCTAACTCTGAACCTACCCCTAAACCTAACCCTTATACAAGACCTAGGCATAAACCTTACCCTAACATTATCCCTAGCCATAATCCTAGACCTGATATTTGCCCTAGCCATAATTCTAGCCCTAAACTTAACACAAAACAAACCCATAACCCTAATCCTAACCCTAGCCATAATCCTATTCATAACCCTAGACCTAAATTTACCAATAACCTATCAATTACCCTAAACATAACCCTAATTATAATGCTAACCCTAGTCCTAAATCTAACCCTACACCTAACCGTATCCCTATCATTATGCTAAATCTAACCTAAACCAAACCCTATCATTACCCTAACCAAAACCCTAATGCTAATTTGAGCCCTAACCTAAACCCTAACTTAAACAAAACCCTAAACCTGACCCTGACTCTAATAATACCCCTAGATCTAAATTTGACCCCTACCCAAACCTAACACTTACACTAAACCTAACCCAAAACTATCCCTAACCATAACCCTAGACCTGATATTTACCCTAACACTAATCCTAGCCCTAACCCTAACACAAACCCTAGCTCTCATTCTAGCCTATAGCTAGCCTTAACCTCAATGCTAATGAACCTCTAAGCCCTAACACTAATTCTAACCTTCACCCTAGCCCTATCCCTAGCTCTAACCCCATCGTTTACATGAAACCTAAGCCTAAGCATAAAAATAACCTTAGGCCTAAACATAACCATAAATATAGCCCTATTACTAGCCATAATTAAGCCCTATACCTAACCAAATAGTAAGCTCAGCTGTAAGACTAACTCTCACTCTCACCCTAGCCCTATTCCTTGTTCTAACCCTATCCCTTACCATAACCCTATCCTCGCCATAACCAAGACCTAACAGTAGCCATATACTTAGCCCTATACCTCACCCTAGATTGAATCTGAAATCAAAATCTAACTTTACCCTAAGCCTAAACCTAAGCCTAACACTAGCCCTAAACCCAATGCTAAGCCTAAAACTAGCCCTAACCATAGCCCTAGCCCTAAAACAAAACCAGGCCATAGCCCTAACTTTAAAACTTAACATAAACCGAAACCTAACCCTATTCCTAGCCCTAACCTTAGCCCTAATTCGAGTCCAAACCTAACGCTAAAACTACTCTGACCTTGCATTTGACCCTAACACTAACCCTACATCTAAACGTAATACCTAACTCTACCACTAGACCTACTCCTAACCCTAATCGTATAAAGAACCCAAATCATAACCCTAGTCCATACATTGGCCATAACTCTAAAACTAGCCCTAACTCTAACCAAAACCTATCCTTAATGCAAGACCTAACCCTAGCTTTAACCCTAAACCTAACTGAACTCTAGCCCTAACGCTAACCCTAAAAATAGCCCTAATCCTAGCTCTAATCCTATCCCTTACCCTAAGCTAACCCTAACACTAATGTTAACCCTAGGCCTAACTCTACTCCTTAGCCTAAACCAAACCCCACCCTACTACTAGTCCTAACCATAGCCTTCATTGTAGCTCTAACTATAACCCAAACCCCTAAACCTAACCCTGACATCTATTCTGACCTTAAAGGTAACCGTATGTCTAAAACTGACCCTAACCATAAACCAAACCCTAACACTAGCACAAGCAATAAACCTGTACCTAAACCTAACCCTAACACTAGCCCTAGACCTAAACCTAATCCTAAATTCTAGTCATATCTCTAGCCCTAGACCTAAACAAAAACCTAGCCCTAGCCCTAATAATAAAACTTAACCTAACACAAACACTCACCCTACCCCTAGGCCTAACTCTTGTGATAATATTGGGTTTAACCCTAACCCTAACTATAAACCGAACACTGACCCTGACCCTAACACTAAACTAGCTCTAAATATCACGCTAACGGTAACCGTAACCCTAACAATTCGATCTAGCAGTAACACTTACACAATATTTGCCCTAATCATAACCCTGGTTTATACATTAGTTGTAGGCCTAGCAGTAGCCCTAAACCTAAACCAAAACCTGGCCCTAAGCCGACCATTAACGCTAGTTTTAATCCTAACCCTAAAACTATCCCTAATCCAAACCCTAACCCTAGATCTAACCTTAGCTTTTACCCTATCCATCACCTTAAGCTAAACACTAAAACTAATGCTAGTTTTGTTTAGATCTAGGGCTAGAGTTATTGCTAGATTTAGGATTTGGTTTAGGTTTAGGGCTAGGGTTAGGGTGAGGTTTAGGTATAATGTTACTATAAGGCTTGTTTCAGGGTTCAGTTTAGGGTTAAGTTCAGGTTTAGACCTATAATAATTGTTAGTGTCAGTATAAGTGTGAAGGTTAGGATTAGGTTTGGGGTTAGAAATTAGAGCTAGAATGAGTGATTGTGTTAGGACTAGAAATAGGGTTAGACTAAGGATTAGGATTAGGACTAGGGGTTAGCATTATGGTTATGGTTTGGCTTTGAGTAGGGATACGGTTAGGGCTAGAGTTAGGGTTAGGTTTAGGACTAGGATTAGGGTTAGGTTGAGGGTTAAATCTAGTGTTAGGTCTCATATTAGGGCTATTTTTTGTTAGGGTTAAGGCTAGAGTTAGGGCTAAGGCCAATGTAACAACTATGTTTATGATTAGGGTTAGTTTTAGGGATGGGATTTTGGGTGGTCTAGTGTCAGCATTAGCTTTATGTTTAGGGTGATATTGAGAGCTATGGTTAGTTTTAGGCCTAGGTACTGAATTAGAGCTAGGTTTATGGATATTTGTAGGATTAGGATTTTTTTAAGTTATGTTTAGTGTTAGAGCAATGGCTCGGTTTTGTTTTAGGGCTAGGACTAGGGTTAGGGCTAGTTTTAGGATTAGCAATGTTTATTTGGGCTAGTGTTAGGGTGAGGTTTAGGCTTAAGTTTAGGGTTAGATTTAGAGTTATGGTTAGATGTAGGGTGAGGGCTATAGCTACGATGAGGGCTAAGGTTAGGGCTAAGGTAATGGATAGGATTAGTCATAAAAGTAGGCCTAGTGTGAGAGTGAGTTCGTCTTAGGACTAGATTTAGGGTTGGGTTAGGGTTAAGGCTAAATTAGGACTAGGGATTTGCGCTAGAGTTAGTGTTAGGCCTATGGTTAAGGCTAGGGTTTGGGTTTGTGTAATGGTTAGTGTTAGGGTTAGTTTATGGGGATGGGAAGGGCTTACAGTAGGTTCAGGGCTCGGTAGAGGGTTAAAATTAGGGATTGAGACAGTGTGATGTTTGGATTAGGATTAAGTCTAGGTTTAGGGCTAGGATGAGGGCTAGGTTTTATGTTAGGGTAAGGGCTAGAATTAGAGCTAGGACTAATGTCAGGTGTAGGGTTATGGTTATGGTTAGGTTTATGACTAGGTCTAGTGTAAGTGTTAGGTTTAGGGTAAGGATCAGGTTTAGAGCTGGGTGTATTATTAGGGTCAAATTCCAGGATAGGGTTTACTCTAGGTTAAGGTTTAGATTTAGGGCTCAAATTAGCATTAGGTTTAGAGTTAGAGTAATGAATAGGATTAGTTTAGGGTTCAGGTTAAGTATAGAGTAATGTATAGAGTTAGTTTTAGGGATAGTGCTAGGTTTAGGCCTAGGGTTATCATTTGGGATAGGCTTATGTGTAGGGTATGGATAGAGTTAGTGCTAGTGTTAGGGATTGGGTTAAAAGTAGGATTAGGACCAAGGTTTAGGGTTAGGCCTAGGGTTAGTGTTAAGGGTTAGGTTTAGGTTAAGTGTTTATGGTTAGGGCTAGGGCGAGGTTTAGAGTTATAGTCAGGGCTATGGTTGGAATTAAAGTTAGAGTTAGGGCTAGGGTTAGCATTAGTGTTAGGGTTATATTTAAGGTAATGGATAGAATTTGAGGTAGGATTTGTGCTATGGTTACAGTTAGGATTAGTGGAAGGGTTAGGGTTAGGGTTAGGGTTAGGTCTAGGGTTAGGGTTCCATTTAGGGTAAGAGTTAGAGTTTGAGCTAAGTTTAGGGCTAGGCTAGTGTGAGTGTTAGGGCTAGGGCTAAGGTTAGGATTAGGTTTCAAGCTAGTTTTAGTGCTACATTTAGGGCTAAGTTTTGGAGGGAGGTTTATGGCTAGTGTTAGGACTATGGGTAACATAAGAACTAGGATTATGGGTATGGCTTGTTGTAAGGTTAGGGTTATGGATAGGTCTAGTGTTAGGCAGTTTTGGGTTAGAATAAGGTTTAGAGCTAGGTTTTGTTTTAGGGTAAGGGGCAGTGTTCAGGTTAGCATTGAATATACGGTTAGGAGCACAATTTTACTAGGGTTAGTTCTAGGGGTATTGTTAATCATTGCGTTAGACTAATGGTTAATGTTAGTGCTGGAGCTAGGTTTTTGTTTAGGGCTATGGATAGAGTTATGGCTATATTTAGGAATAAGTTTAGGTTTAATGTTAATGTTATGGTTAGGTTAAGGTATAGATTTTCCCATAGGGCTAATGTTAGTGTTTGGTTAAGTGTTCAGGTCAGGCTTAGACCTAGGATTAGTTTAGGTTCAGAATAAGGGTCAGGGATAGGCTTAGGGTTTGGGTTAGGGTTAGAGATAGAATGAGGCCTAGGTTTAGAACTAGTAATAGAGTTAGGGTTTGGGGTAGGCTAAGGATTAGGGTTATGACTAAGGTAGCATTAGGGTGAGGGTTGGCATAGGGTAAGGGATAGGGTTAGAGTTAGGGTTAGGGTTAGTGTTAGTGTTATCATTAAGGTTAAAGCTAGGGTTTGGGTTCAGATTAAGGCTAGGTTTTGTGTTAGTGTTAGGGCTATTGCTAATGTAAGGCCTGGCATTATGATTAGGGCTAGTTTTAGGATTAGGTTTAGGGCTAAGATTAGTGTTCAGGTTAGGTTTAGGGTTAAGGTGATGTTTAGATCTAAGGTTAGTTTTAGGATCAGAGTCAGGGTCATTAGTAGTTGTACAATTAGGTTTAGTACTCAAATTAGGGCTAGGGTAAAGGCTAGGCATAGTGTTATGGTTTGGTTTAGGTTCAGGTTTAGGATCAGAGCTGTAGCTCAGTTTTGCTTAAATGCTATGGCTATAGTGAGGGATACTTTTCAAATTAGCATTAGGATTAGGGCTAGTGTTAGGGTGAGGTTTAGGTTTTAGGTTAGGTTTAGATTTAGAGTGAGGGTTAGATCTAGTTTTAGGGCTAGGGCTATGTTTGTGGCTAAGGTTAGGGCTACGCTTTGGGTCATGGTAACGGATTATTTAGAAATAGGGATATGGCTAGGGCAAGATTTAGAGTTAGTCTTTGGGCTAGGGATATGATTAGATTTAGGGTTAGGGCTAAATTAGGTTTAGGATTACAGCTAGGTTTAGTATTAGGGCTAGGCCTTGGTTTAGGGCAGGGTTAGAATTAGGGTTAGGGTATGGTATGATATTATAGCTAGGTTAAGGGCTAGGGTGAGGATTCACTTTAGGGTTAGGCATAGTGTTAGAGTTAGGGTTCAGATTAAGGTTAATTTAGGGCCAGGTTTAGGGCTTTTTTTTTAAGCATAAGGGCTAACATTAGGGCTAGGGATAACATTAGGGCTTGGGCTAATGTTAGGTCTATGGTTATGGTTAGTGATAATTTCAGGATTAGGTTTATGGCTATGTATAGTGAAAGGTTTAGGTTGAGGGTTAGGTTCACTTTTGGAGATAGGGGTATTATTAGGGTCAGGGTAATGTTTAGGGTTTGTTTAGGTTAAGATTTATGGTTAGGGCTCAAATTAGGTTAGGATTATGTTTACGGTTAGGATAATGGATATGGTTAGGTTTAGGGTTCAGGTTAGGTTTATAGTAATGAATAGGGTTAGGGATATGGATAGAGTTAGGGTTATCTTAGGATTAGTATTAGTGTTAGGGTTAGGGTTAAGGTAATAGATCGGATTAGAGCTAGAGTTAGGGCTAGGGGTATGGATAGGATATAGGCTAGGGTTAGGATTAGGTTTAGAGTATGTTAGGGTTAAAGCTAGTGTTCGGGTTCGGGTTAGGGCTAGGATTTAGATTAGGTTTGGGTTAGGGTAGGGATATGGCTAATGTAAGAACTAGGGTTAGGGCTAGGTCTAGTGTTAGGGTTAGGGTTAGGGCTAGGTCTAGTGTTAGGGTTAGGTTATGATTAGAGTGATGATTTGAAATAGGGTTAAAGTTATGGTCAGATTGAAGGTCAGTGTTAGTTTTAGGGTTAGAGATAACACTAGAAATAAGGCTAGAGTTATGGATCGGTGTAGGGTTAGGTTTTGTGTTAGGGTTAGGGCAAGAATTAGGGCTAGGTCTAATGTCAGACCTGAGGTTACCGTTAGGTTAATGTTAGGGTTAGGGTGAGGGCTCAGTTTTGTTTTAGAGCTACAGCTTGGTTTAGAACTAGTTTTATGATTAGCAATAGAGTTAGGGCTAGTGGTAGGGTGAGGTTCAGGCTTAGGGTTAGGGTTATAGTTAGAGTTATGTTTAGATCTAGGGTTAGGAGTTGGGCTAGATTTAGGGGTTAGGTTAGGGCTAGTGTTAGAGTTATGGTTACAGATAGAGTTAGTACTAGAAATAGGTCTAGGACAAGAGTTAGAGTTAGTCTTAGGGGTAGGGTTAGAGTTAGGATTACGATTAGCACTAAATTAGGGCTAGGATTAGAGCTAGGGTTAGTGTTAGGGTTAGGGTTACGGTTAGCTTTAATGTTAGTGTTGGATTAAGGTTAGGGTTAGGGTTATGGTTAGGGTTAGGATTAGGGTTATGGTCAGGGATGTGGTTATACGTAGGTTCAGAACTAGGGCGAGGGTTGAAATTAGGGATTGGGCTAGGGTTAGGATTCAAGTTAGGATTAAGTCTGCTTTAGGGCTAGGATGAGGACTTCGGTTTGTGTTAGTTTTAGGGCAAGAATTTCGTCTATGGCTAATGTCAGGTAGTGTTACACTTAGGGATAATGTTAAGGTTAGGTTTATGGTTATGTGTATGTAAGGGTTTTGTTCGGGAAAGGGTCCGGTTTAAAGCTAGGTGTACTCTTAGGGTAAGTGTATTGTTTAGGGTTTGGTTTAGGTTATGGTTTAGGTTTAAGGCTTGATTTAGCATTAGGGTTAGGGATTGGGTTAGAGTAATTAATAAGGTTAAGTTTAGTGTTCAGGTTATTATTAGGAAATGGATAGGTTTGTTGTTAGAGATAGGTTCAGAGTTAGGCCTAGGGGTTAGCATTTTGATTAGGCTTATATTTAGGGTAATGGATAGGTTTAGGGCTAGGGTTGGGTTAGGGTTAGGGCTATGGTTAGGGTTAGGTTTAAGCCTAGGGTTAGTGTTAGGGTTAGGTTTAAGGTAAGTTTTAGGGTTTGAGCTATGTTTAGGCTAGGGCAATGGTTAGGGTTAGTGTGACATCTAGGTTTAGGGTTAGGGTTAAGTTAGAGCTAGGTTTATCATTAGGGTTAGGGTTATATTTAGGGTAATGTATCAGTTAGAACTAGGGTTTTTGCCTTGGTTATGGTTAGGAATAGGACTAGGATTAGGGTTAGGTTTAGGTCTATATTTATATTTGGGCAAGGGTTAGTGTTTGAGCTAGTTTTAGGGTTAAGACAAAGGTTAGGGTTATGGTTAGGTCTAGGGTTAGGGTTAGGGTTATGCTTAGAGATAGGTTTTGAGCTAAAATTAGCGCCAGAATTAGGACTAGACTTAGGTCTAGAGGTAGAGGCAGTGTTTGGGTTAGGTTAAAGGTTATTGTGAGGGCTAAGGCTAGGTTTTTGTTTAGGTCTAGAGCTAGAGTTATGGCTAGATTTTGGATTAAGTTTTTGTCTAGGTCGAGTGTTAGGGTTAGGTTTAGGTATAGGTTTACCCACAGGGCTAGTGTTAGGGTTCAGTTTAGGGTTAAGGTCACGTTAAATCCTAGGGTTAGAGTTAGGGTCAGATTAAGGGTCAGGGTTAGGGTTAGGATTGGGGTTAAGGTTAGAGCTAGAATGAGGGCTAGGTTTTATGGTAGGCTTAGGATTAAGGTTAGGATTAGGGTAGCATTGGGGTGAAGATTTGACTTAGGGTAAGGGATAGGTTTAGAGCCAGGGTTAGGTTTAGTTCTAGGTTTTGTTTAGGGTTAGGTTTAAAGCTAGGATTAGGTCTCAGATTAGAGCTAGCATTTCTGTTAGCATAGGGCTATGGCTAATGTAAGAACTGGTGTTACAATTAGGGCTAGTTTTAGGGTTAGGGGTAGAGCTAGTGTTTGGGTTAAGTTTAATGTTAGTGTGATGTTTAGAGCTAGGTTTATTGTTAGGGTCTGAGTCAGGGTCAGAGTAAGTTCTAGAGTTAGGGTTAGGACTCAAATTAGGGCTAGGGTTAGGGCTAGGTATAAGCTTAGGTTTTAGTTTAGGTTAAGAATTAGTGTTAAGCCTATGACTCCGTTTTGTTTGAGTGCTAGGGCTAGGGTTAGGGGTAGTTTTCCAGTTAGCATTAGGGTTAGGTCTAGTGTTGGGGTGAGGTTTAGACTTAGGATTAGGGTTTGATTGAGGTTAGGGTTAGGTCTAGGAAAAGGGCTGGGGCAAAAGTAGGAATGGGTTTAGGGCTAGGGTTAGGGCTAGAGTTTGTGTTATGGTAAGGGAAAGATTTAGAACTAGGGTTAGTGCTAGGGTGAGAGTTAGGGTTAGGGTTACAGTTAGGGTTAGGTTTAGGACTAAGTTTGTGCTAGGGTTAGTGTTAGGGCTAGGCCTATGTTTCGGGCTAGGTTGATGGTTAGGATTAGTGTAAGGTATGATGTTATAGCTAGGTTTAGGGCGAGGTACAAAATAGGGTTAGGGCTAGGGTTAGGGTCAGGGTTAGCATGAATGCTATGTTTAGGGCTAGGATTAGGGCTAGGTTTAGGGCTACAATTAGGGTTTGGATTTGTGTTAGGGTTAGGGTTAGGATTAGTGCTAGGGCTAATGTCAGGTCTAGGTTTATTATTAGGGTTAGTTTTAGGGTTAGGTTTATGGTTAGTTCTAGTGTAAGGTTTAGGTTGAGGGTTAGGGTCAGGTTTAGAGATACGGTTATTATTAGGGTCACTGTCATGATTAAGGTTTTCATTAGGTTAAGGTTTAGGATCAGGGCTTTCATTAGCATTAGGGTTAGTATTAAGGTTAGGGTAATGTTTATGGTTAGGTTTAGGTTTAGGGCAATGGACAAAGTTAGGGTTAGAGATAGGGTTAGGGTTATCCTAACATTAGCATCAGGGTTAGGGTTATGGTTAGGGTAATCGATAGGGTTACAGCTATGATTATGGTTAGGATTAAGGCTAGGGTTAGGTTTAGGGTTAGGGCAAGCTTTAGTGTTACAGTTATTTTTAGGATAATGGTTAGGGCTCTGGTTAGGGTTAGGATTAAAACAGGTGTAGGGCTCAGATTAGTGCTAGGTTTTGGGTTAGGCCTAACCCTATATTAGGCCTAGCCCTAACACTAACCCTAGGTTTGGCTAGGATTAGAGCTACGACTAACGTAAGAACTAGGGATGTGATTAGGGCTACTTTTAGGGTTAGGGTTAGGGGTAGGGGTAGTTTTAGGATTAGGTATAATTTTAGGGTGATCAGAGAGCTATAGTTAGTGTTAGGGTCAGAATCAGGGTCAAGGTTAATTTTAGGGTTAGGTTAGGACTTGAAGTAGGGCTAGGGTTAGGGCTAGGTATGAGTTAGGTTTTGGTTTAGGATAAGGGTTAGAGTTAGGGGTATAGCTCGATTTTTTAAGGCTTGGACTACGTTAGGGCTAGTTTTAGGATTAGCGTTAGTGCTAGGACTAGATTTAGTGTGAAGTTTAGTGTTAGGGTTGGTGTTAGATTGGGAGTTATGGTTAGATCTAGGGTTAGTGGTAGGGCTAGGTTTAGGGCTAAGGGTAGAGCAAGTATTAGGGTTATGGTAAGGGATAGGGTTAGAACTAGGAATAGGGCTAGGGCGATATTTAGAGTTAGTATTAGTGCTAGTGTTAGCATAAAGCTTAGGGCTACATTAGGGCTAGGATCAGCTCTAGAATTAGTGTAAGGGTTAAATCTAGGGTTAGTATTAGGGTCAGATTTAGGGGAAGGGTTGGGGTTACATCTAGGTTCAGATATAGGGCGAGGGTTAAAATTAGGGATGGGGCTAGAGTTAGGGTTTGGGTTAGGATCAAGACTAGATTTATGGCTAGAATGAGGGCTAGCATTTGTGCTAGGTTTATGGCAAGAATTAGGGCTAGGGCTAATATCAGGTCTAGGGTTACAGTTAGGGATAGTTTTAGGGTAAGGTTTATGGCTAGGTCTATATTCAGAGTTAGGTTTAGGGTAAGGTTCAGGTATAGACCTAGGGGTATTATAATGGTCAGGTCAGGTTTTGGGTTTGGATTAGGTTGAGGTTTAGGATTAGCACTCAAATTAGCATTAGGGTAAGAGTTAGGTTAGTGTAAGGGATAGGGTTAGGTTTTGGTTTCAGGTTAGGTTTAGGGTTCATGTTAGCTTTAGGTTAATGGATAGGGTTAGGGTTAGGTCTAGGGTTAGCATTAGGTTTATGGTTATTTTTTGGGTAATTGATCGATTTAGAGCTATGTGTAGGGATAGGATTATGTTTAGGATTAGGGCTAGAGTTAGGTTTAGGGTTATGGTTACGGCTAGGCTTAGTTTTAGGGTTAAGATTAGGGTACGGGTTAGGGTTTAAGTTAGGGTTAGTGCTAAGGCTAGGGTTAGGTTTAGGTTTAGGTCAAGGGTTAGGTTTAGTATTAGGGTTAAAGCTAGGTTTAGGGTTAGTGTTAGGCTTTGTTTTTTCTTATGTTTAGGTTTAGGGTAAAGCTCATGGATTTAGTAAGTGTTAGGGTTAGGTTGAGGGTTCAGGTTAGAATCAGAGCTAGGGATAAAGGTAGATTTAAAGTTATTAGAGGTAGGGTTAGCATTAGGTTTAGGGTTATGGTTAGGCTAATAGATACATTTAGAGCTAGGGTTTGGGCTATGGTTACGGTTAAGATTAGGGCTAGGATTAATGTAAGGCTTTGGGCTAGGGTTTGTTTAAGGATTAGGGTTTGAGCTAGAGTTAGGGCAAGGGCTAAGTTTTGGGTTAGGTTCAGCGTTAGGTCTAGGGATAAGATTACGGTAGGTTAAGGGTAGGGTTAGGGTTAGGGTTACCTTTATCATTAGGGTTAGGATAAGGGTTAGGGTAATGGATATGGTTAGATGTAAGTTTAGGATTAGGATTAGGGTTAGATTCAGTTTTAGGGTTAAGGTTAAGGCATTGTTAGGTTTAGGTTTCTAGTACAGGTTAGGGTTTGAGCTAGAGTTAGAGCTATGGCAAGTGTTAGGTTTAGTGTTAGGTCTAGGTTTAGTTTTCCGGTTAGGGTTATAGTTAGGGTTAGGGTTATGGCTAGGGTTATCAACAGGGTTAGGGTTAGGGTAATGTGTATGTTCAGAGCTAGGTTTAGGGACAGGGTTAAGTTTAGGGTTAGGGAAAGGTTTAGGGTTAGAGTTGGGGATAAGTCTAAATTTACATTTATGGCAAGAGTTAGGCATTGAGTAAATTTAGGACTAAGACTACAGTTAGGGTTAGGATTAGGGCTGGGGTTAGGTTTGGTGTTACACCTAGGGCTAGGTTTAGGCTTAGGATTCACTCTAGGTTTTGTTAGGTTAAGTGTAGGGTTAGAGCTATGGGTACTGTAAGAGGTAGGTTATGATTAGGGCTAATTGTAGGGTTAGGTTATGGCTAGGTCTAGTGTTAGGTTTAGATTTTCAGTTAGGGTCAGGTTTAGAGTTAGCTTAGTGTTATATGCAGGTTCCATGTTCAGGTTAGTGTTAGGGTAAAGTTAAAACCAGAATTAGGATTAGGTTTATGTCTAGGGGTAGGGTTAGACTTTGCATTAGGTTAAGGGTTATTGTTAGGGCTAGGGCAAGGTTTTTGTTTAGGTCTTGGATACAATTAAGGCTACATTTATGATTAGGTTTAGGTCTAGTGCTAGTGGTAGAGTCAGGTTTAGTATAAGTTTACTGGTAGGGATAGTGTTAAGGTTTGGTGTAGGGTTAGAATCAGGTTTATAACTAGGGTTAGGTTTATGGTCAGAATAAGGGTCAGTGTTAGGGTTAGGGTTTGGGATAGGTTAGAGCTAGAATGAGGGATAGGTTTAGGACTATTAATAGGGTTAGGGTTTTGATTAGCTAAAGGATTAGGGATAGGTCAAGGGTTACCATTAAGGTTAGGGTTTTGCTTAGGTTTAGGGATAGAGTTAGATCTAGTGTTAGGGGTAGGTTTAGGATTAGGGTTAGTGTTAAAGCTAGGTTTAGGGATCAGATTATGGCTAGTTTTTGTGTTAACATTAGGGCTACGGTTAGGGCTATGAATAATGTAAGAATCAGGATTACAATTTAGTTAGATTTATGGTTAGTGTTTAAGATTACTTTTTATAGTTAGGTTTAAGGTTAGGATGAATTTAGAGCTAGGGTTATTGTTAGTAGGAGTCAGGGACAGGTTTAGTTTTAGGATGAGGACTCCAATTACTGCTAGGTTTACTGGTAGGGTTTGGTTTAAGGTAAGAGTGGTGTTTCAGAGCTAGGGTGAGTGTTAGGGTATAAGTCAGTGTCCGGGTTAGTTTTAAGATTAGAGTTAGGACTTGAATTAAGGCTAGGATTTGTTCTAGGTGTGATTTAGACTTTGTTTTAAGTTAAGGTTTGGGGTTAGATCTATTGTTTGGTTTTGTTTGAGTTCCAGAGTTAGGGTTAGCACTAGTTTTATGATGAGTATTAGGGTTAAGTCTACTGTTAGTGTTAGGCTTAGGCTTATAGTTATGGTTATATTTATAGTTAGGCTTAGATCTAGGGTTATGCTAGGACTAAGGATAGGGCAAGTGTTAGGGCTAGGGTTAGGACTAGGTTT
>NW_027287879.1:0-42391 GCF_047511675.1 Marmota flaviventris | reverse complement strand
AGTTTCCTGGATTCTCAGCAAATATTTTTTCACCCTAACTTCTTGCTACTCGACAGCAAAGATAAGTAGACCGGTTGCATTTGGCTGCCCAAATTTAGATCTTCTAGGTTGAATAGTTCGTTTGCAGGAACACTTTGAAATTTGAGGTTTCACTTCATTTTCCCCTATAGGGATACATGCATTTGGAACTCTAACTCAAACGCGGTTGGTACTAGCTGCATGAAACTTGACTCACTCAGTTAGTTCTCAGTGCACTCTCTATGCTTTGTTTCCTGTTGAAGTAGCCCTAAGCAGAGGCAAGGAAAATATACTTTCATTTGAAAGTGTTTGCAGAGCTTCCACAGAACTCTGAGTTTACTGGAATCTCAGCAAAATTTTTTTACCCGATCTTGATGATACTTGGCAGCAAAGATGAGTATACCGGTTTCACTTGGCTGCCCAAATTTCGTTCTTCAGGGTTGAAGCGTTCGTTTGCAGGAGCATTTTGAATTTTAAGTTTCACTTCCTTTTCCCTTATGGGGATACATGCATTTGGAACTGTATATCCAACACGGTTTGTGCTAGCTTCTTCAAACTTGACTCACTCAATTCATTCTCGGTGTGCTCTCTATGCTTTGTTCCCTGTGGTAGTAGCTCTAAGCGGAGGCAAGGAACATACACTTTCATTTGAAAGCATTTGTAAATCTTGCACAGAACTCTGAGTTTCCGGAATCTCAGCAAATGTTTATTCACCCGAACTTGTTGATACTTGGTAGAAAAATGTGTATACCAGTTGCTCTTGGCAGCACAAATTTTGTTCTGCTAGGCTGAATCATTCCTTTGCAGGATGACTTGGATCAGTTAGGTTTTACCACATTTTCCCCTATAGGGATACATGCTTTTGGAAATCGAAATCAAACATGGTTTGTGCTAGCTGCTTGAAAATTGACTCACTGAATGAATTCTCATTGTGCTCTCTATGCTTTGTTACCGGTTTATGTACACCGAAGCAGAGCAGAGAAAAATAAACTTTCATTTGAAAGTGTTTGTAGAGCATCCACAGAACAGAGTTTACTGGACTCTCAGCAGATATTTTTTCACCCGATCTTGTTGATACTTGCAAGCAAAACTGAGTAGATGAGTTGCACTTGGCAGCCCAAATTTCGTCATCTTATGTTGAAGAGTTCCTTTGCAGGAACACTTTGAATTTTCAGGTTTAACTTCTTTTTTCCCTATAGGAATACATGCATTTGGAATGCTCAATCAAACACAGTTTGTGATACCTGTTTGAAACTTGGCCCACTCAATGACTTCTCAGTGGCTCTTTATGCATTGTCCCCTGCTGAAGTATCCCCAAGCAGAGGCAGGGAAAATACACTTTCTTATGTAAGTGTTTGCAGAGCTTCCAGAAAACTCCCAAGTTTACTGGAATTTCAGCCAATATTTTTTCACTTGATCTTGTTGATACTAGGTAAGAAAGATGAGCATACCAGTTGCATTTGGCTGCCAAAATTTCGTTCTTCTACGTTGAAACATTTGCTTTCAGGAAGACATTGAATTTGGGGGGTTTCTTATCATTTTAACCTATAGGAATACATGCATTTGGAGCTCTAAATCAAACACTGTTTGTGCCAGCTGCTTGAAGCTTGACTCACTCAATTAGTTCCCGGTGTGCTCTCTGTGATTGGTTCCCTGGTGAAGTGGTCCTAAGTGGAGGCAAGGAACATTCGCTTTCCTAAGAATGCATTTAGAGTGCTTCAACAGAGCTCCAAGTTAACTGGAATCTCTGCAAATAATTACTCACCTGATCTTGATGATACTTGTCAGGAAAGATGAGTTTACCAGTTGCAATTAGCTACCCAAATGTCGTTCTTCTGGGTTGAAAAGTTCGTTTGCAGGAACGCTTTTGAATGTTTAGGTTTCACTTCCTTTTCCCTTATAGGGATACATGCATCTGGAATTATACATCAAACACGGTTTACGATAGCTGCTTGAAACTGAAACTCACTCAACTAGTTCTCAGTGTGATCTCTATGCTTTGTTTCCTGTTGAAGTAACCCTAAGCAGAGGCAAGGGAAAGAAACTTTCATTTGAAAGCCTTTGCAGTGATTCCACAGAACTGTGAGTTTCCTGGATTCTCAGCAAATATTTTTTCACCCTAACTTCTTGCTACTCGACAGCAAAGATAAGTAGACCGGTTGCATTTGGCTGCCCAAATTTAGATATTCTAGGTTGAATAGTTCGTTTGCAGGAACACTTTGAAATTTGAGGTTTCACTTCATTTTCCCCTATAGGGATACATGCATTTGGAACTCTAACTCAAACGCGGTTGGTACTAGCTGCATGAAACTTGACTCACTCAGTTAGTTCTCAGTGCACTCTCTATGCTTTGTTTCCTGTTGAAGTAGCCCTAAGCAGAGGCAAGGAAAATATACTTTCATTTGAAAGTGTTTGCAGAGCTTCCACAGAACTCTGAGTTTACTGGAATCTCAGCAAAATTTTTTTACCCGATC
Organism: Marmota flaviventris; assembly: GCF_047511675.1. Classification (NCBI taxonomy): domain Eukaryota; kingdom Metazoa; phylum Chordata; class Mammalia; order Rodentia; family Sciuridae; genus Marmota; species Marmota flaviventris. Next base: position 39,899 of record NW_027287879.1, on the reverse strand, counting down.
TTGATGATACTTGGCAGCAAAGATGAGTATACCGGTTTCACTTGGCTGCCCAAATTTCGTTCTTCAGGGTTGAAGCGTTCGTTTGCAGGAGCATTTTGAATTTTAAGTTTCACTTCCTTTTCCCTTATGGGGATACATGCATTTGGAACTGTATATCCAACACGGTTTGTGCTAGCTTCTTCAAACTTGACTCACTCAATTCATTCTCGGTGTGCTCTCTATGCTTTGTTCCCTGTGGTAGTAGCTCTAAGCGGAGGCAAGGAACATACACTTTCATTTGAAAGCATTTGTAAATCTTGCACAGAACTCTGAGTTTCCGGAATCTCAGCAAATGTTTATTCACCCGAACTTGTTGATACTTGGTAGAAAAATGTGTATACCAGTTGCTCTTGGCAGCACAAATTTTGTTCTGCTAGGCTGAATCATTCCTTTGCAGGATGACTTGGATCAGTTAGGTTTTACCACATTTTCCCCTATAGGGATACATGCTTTTGGAAATCGAAATCAAACACGGTTTGTGCTAGCTGCTTGAAAATTGACTCACTGAATGAATTCTCATTGTGCTCTCTATGCTTTGTTACCGGTTTATGTACACCGAAGCAGAGCAGAGAAAAATAAACTTTCATTTGAAAGTGTTTGTAGAGCATCCACAGAACAGAGTTTACTGGACTCTCAGCAGATATTTTTTCACCCGATCTTGTTGATACTTGCAAGCAAAACTGAGTAGATGAGTTGCACTTGGCAGCCCAAATTTCGTCATCTTATGTTGAAGAGTTCCTTTGCAGGAACACTTTGAATTTTCAGGTTTAACTTCTTTTTTCCCTATAGGAATACATGCATTTGGAATGCTCAATCAAACACAGTTTGTGATACCTGTTTGAAACTTGGCCCACTCAATGACTTCTCAGTGGCTCTTTATGCATTGTCCCCTGCTGAAGTATCCCCAAGCAGAGGCAGGGAAAATACACTTTCTTATGTAAGTGTTTGCAGAGCTTCCAGAAAACTCCCAAGTTTACTGGAATTTCAGCCAATATTTTTTCACTTGATCTTGTTGATACTAGGTAAGAAAGATGAGCATACCAGTTGCATTTGGCTGCCAAAATTTCGTTCTTCTACGTTGAAACATTTGCTTTCAGGAAGACATTGAATTTGGGGGGTTTCTTATCATTTTAACCTATAGGAATACATGCATTTGGAGCTCTAAATCAAACACTGTTTGTGCCAGCTGCTTGAAGCTTGACTCACTCAATTAGTTCCCGGTGTGCTCTCTGTGATTGGTTCCCTGGTGAAGTGGTCCTAAGTGGAGGCAAGGAACATTCGCTTTCCTAAGAAAGCATTTAGAGTGCTTCAACAGAGCTCCAAGTTAACTGGAATCTCTGCAAATAATTACTCACCTGATCTTGATGATACTTGTCAGGAAAGATGAGTTTACCAGTTGCAATTAGCTACCCAAATGTCGTTCTTCTGGGTTGAAAAGTTCGTTTGCAGGAACGCTTTTGAATGTTTAGGTTTCACTTCCTTTTCCCTTATAGGGATACATGCATCTGGAATTATACATCAAACACGGTTTACGCTAGCTGCTTGAAACTGAAACTCACTCAACTAGTTCTCAGTGTGATCTCTATGCTTTGTTTCCTGTTGAAGTAACCCTAAGCAGAGGCAAGGGAAAGAAACTTTCATTTGAAAGCCTTTGCAGTGATTCCACAGAACTGTGAGTTTCCTGGATTCTCAGCAAATATTTTTTCACCCTAACTTCTTGCTACTCGACAGCAAAGATAAGTAGACCGGTTGCATTTGGCTGCCCAAATTTAGATCTTCTAGGTTGAATAGTTCGTTTGCAGGAACACTTTGAAATTTGAGGTTTCACTTCATTTTCCCCTATAGGGATACATGCATTTGGAACTCTAACTCAAACGCGGTTGGTACTAGCTGCATGAAACTTGACTCACTCAGTTAGTTCTCAGTGCACTCTCTATGCTTTGTTTCCTGTTGAAGTAGCCCTAAGCAGAGGCAAGGAAAATATACTTTCATTTGAAAGTGTTTGCAGAGCTTCCACAGAACTCTGAGTTTACTGGAATCTCAGCAAAATTTTTTTTACCCGATCTTGATGATACTTGGCAGCAAAGATGAGTATACCGGTTTCACTTGGCTGCCCAAATTTCGTTCTTCAGGGTTGAAGCGTTCGTTTGCAGGAGCATTTTGAATTTTAAGTTTCACTTCCTTTTCCCTTATGGGGATACATGCATTTGGAACTGTATATCCAACACGGTTTGTGCTAGCTTCTTCAAACTTGACTCACTCAATTCATTCTTGGTGTGCTCTCTATGCTTTGTTCCCTGTGGTAGTAGGTCTAAGCGGAGGAAAGGAACATACACTTTCATTTGAAAGCATTTGTAAATCTTGCACAGAACTCTGAGTTTCCGGAATCTCAGCAAATGTTTATTCACCCGAACTTGTTGATACTTGGTAGAAAAATGTGTATACCAGTTGCTCTTGGCAGCACAAATTTTGTTCTGCTAGGCTGAATCATTCCTTTGCAGGATGACTTGGATCAGTTAGGTTTTACCACATTTTCCCCTATAGGGATACATGCTTTTGGAAATCGAAATCAAACACGGTTTGTGCTAGCTGCTTGAAAATTGACTCACTGAATGAATTCTCATTGTGCTCTCTATGCTTTGTTACCGGTTTATGTACACCGAAGCAGAGCAGAGAAAAATAAACTTTCATTTGAAAGTGTTTGTAGAGCATCCACAGAACAGAGTTTACTGGACTCTCAGCAGATATTTTTTCACCCGATCTTGTTGATACTTGCAAGCAAAACTGAGTAGATGAGTTGCACTTGGCAGCCCAAATTTCGTCATCTTATGTTGAAGAGTTCCTTTGCAGGAACACTTTGAATTTTCAGGTTTAACTTCTTTTTTCCCTATAGGAATACATGCATTTGGAATGCTCAATCAAACACAGTTTGTGATACCTGTTTGAAACTTGGCCCACTCAATGACTTCTCAGTGGCTCTTTATGCATTGTCCCCTGCTGAAGTATCCCCAAGCAGAGGCAAGGAAAATACACTTTCTTATGTAAGTGTTTGCAGAGCTTCCAGAAAACTCCCAAGTTTACTGGAATTTCAGCCAATATTTTTTCACTTGATCTTGTTGATACTAGGTAAGAAAGATGAGCATACCAGTTGCATTTGGCTGCCAAAATTTCGTTCTTCTACGTTGAAACATTTGCTTTCAGGAAGACATTGAATTTGGGGGGTTTCTTATCATTTTAACCTATAGGAATACATGCATTTGGAGCTCTAAATCAAACACTGTTTGTGCCAGCTGCTTGAAGCTTGACTCACTCAATTAGTTCCCGGTGTGCTCTCTGTGATTGGTTCCCTGGTGAAGTGGTCCTAAGTGGAGGCAAGGAACATTCGCTTTCCTAAGAATGCATTTAGAGTGCTTCAACAGAGCTCCAAGTTAACTGGAATCTCTGCAAATAATTACTCACCTGATCTTGATGATACTTGTCAGGAAAGATGAGTTTACCAGTTGCAATTATCTACCCAAATGTCGTTCTTCTGGGTTGAAAAGTTCGTTTGCAGGAACACTTTTGAATGTTTAGGTTTCACTTCCTTTTCCCTTATAGGGATACATGCATCTGGAATTATACATCAAACACGGTTTACGCTAGCTGCTTGAAACTGAAACTCACTCAACTAGTTCTCAGTGTGATCTCTATGCTTTGTTTCCTGTTGAAGTAACCCTAAGCAGAGGCAAGGGAAAGAATCTTTCATTTGAAAGCCTTTGCAGTGATTCCACAGAACTGTGAGTTTCCTGGATTCTCAGCAAATATTTTTTCACCCTAACTTCTTGCTACTCGACAGCAAAGATAAGTAGACCGGTTGCATTTGGCTGCCCAAATTTAGATCTTCTAGGTTGAATAGTTCGTTTGCAGGAACACTTTGAAATTTGAGGTTTCACTTCATTTTCCCCTATAGGGATACATGCATTTGGAACTCTAACTCAAACGCGGTTGGTACTAGCTGCATGAAACTTGACTCACTCAGTTAGTTCTCAGTGCACTCTCTATGCTTTGTTTCCTGTTGAAGTAGCCCTAAGCAGAGGCAAGGAAAATATACTTTCATTTGAAAGTGTTTGCAGAGCTTCCACAGAACTCTGAGTTTACTGGAATCTCAGCAAAATTTTTTTACCCGATCTTGATGATACTTGGCAGCAAAGATGAGTATACCGGTTTCACTTGGCTGCCCAAATTTCGTTCTTCAGGGTTGAAGCGTTCGTTTGCAGGAGCATTTTGAATTTTAAGTTTCACTTCCTTTTCCCTTATGGGGATACATGCATTTGGAACTGTATATCCAACACGGTTTGTGCTAGCTTCTTCAAACTTGACTCACTCAATTCGTTCTCGGTGTGCTCTCTATGCTTTGTTCCCTGTGGTAGTAGCTCTAAGCGGAGGCAAGGAACATACACTTTCATTTGAAAGCATTTGCAAATCTTGCACAGAACTCTGAGTTTCCGGAATCTCAGCAAATGTTTATTCACCCGAACTTGTTGATACTTGGTAGAAAAATGTGTATACCAGTTGCTCTTGGCAGCACAAATTTTGTTCTGCTAGGCTGAATCATTCCTTTGCAGGATGACTTGGATCAGTTAGGTTTTACCACATTTTCCCCTATAGGGATACATGCTTTTGGAAATCGAAATCAAACACGGTTTGTGCTAGCTGCTTGAAAATTGACTCACTGAATGAATTCTCATTGTGCTCTCTATGCTTTGTTACCGGTTTATGTACACCGAAGCAGAGCAGAGAAAAATAAACTTTCATTTGAAAGTGTTTGTAGAGCATCCACAGAACAGAGTTTACTGGACTCTCAGCAGATATTTTTTCACCCGATCTTGTTGATACTTGCAAGCAAAACTGAGTAGATGAGTTGCACTTGGCAGCCCAAATTTCGTCATCTTATGTTGAAGAGTTCCTTTGCAGGAACACTTTGAATTTTCAGGTTTAACTTCTTTTTTCCCTATAGGAATACATGCATTTGGAATGCTGAATCAAACACAGTTTGTGATACCTGTTTGAAACTTGTCCCACTCAATGACTTCTCAGTGGCTCTTTATGCATTGTCCCCTGCTGAAGTATCCCCAAGCAGAGGCAAGGAAAATACACTTTCTTATGTAAGTGTTTGCAGAGCTTCCAGAAAACTCCCAAGTTTACTGGAATTTCAGCGAATATTTTTGCACTTGGACTTGTTGATACTAGGTAAGAAAGATGAGCATACCAGTTGCATTTGGCTGCCAAAATTTCGTTCTTCTATGTTGAAACATTTGCTTTCAGGAAGACATTGAATTTGGGGGGTTTCTTAACATTTTAACCTATAGGAATACATGCATTTGGAGCTCTAAATCAAACACTGTTTGTGCCAGCTGCTTGAAGCTTGACTCACTCAATTAGTTCCCGGTGTGCTCTCTGTGATTGGTTCCCTGGTGAAGTGGTCCTAAGTGGAGGCAAGGAACATTCGCTTTCCTAAGAATGCATTTAGAGTGCTTCAACAGAGCTCCAAGTTAACTGGAATCTCTGCAAATAATTACTCACCTGATCTTGATGATACTTGTCAGGAAAGATGAGTTTACCAGTTGCACTTAGCTACCCAAATGTCGTTCTTCTAGGTTGAAAAGTTCGTTTGCAGGAACGCTTTTGAATGTTTAGGTTTGACTTCCTTTTCCCTAATAGGGATACATGCATCTGGAATTATACATCAAACACGGTTTACGCTAGCTGCTTGAAACTGAAACTCACTCAACTAGTTCTCAGTGTGATCACTATGCTTTGTTTTCTGTTGAAGTAACCCTAAGCAGAGGCAAGGGAAAGAAACTTTCATTTGAAAGCCTTTGCAGTGATTCCACAGAACTGTGAGTTTCCTGGATTCTCAGCAAATATTTTTTCAACCTAACTTCTTGTTACTCGACAGCAAAGATAAGTAGACCGGTTGCATTTGGCTGCCCAAATTTAGATCTTCTAGGTTGAATAGTTCGTTTGCAGGAACACTTTGAAATTTGAGGTTTCACTTCATTTTCCCCTATAGGGATACATGCATTTGGAACTCTAACTCAAACGCGGTTGGTACTAGCTGCATGAAACTTGACTCACTCAGTTAGTTCTCAGTGCACTCTCTATGCTTTGTTTCCTGTTGAAGTAGCCCTAAGCAGAGGCAAGGAAAATATACTTTCATTTGAAAGTGTTTGCAGAGCTTCCACAGAACTCTGAGTTTACTGGAATCTCAGCAAAATTTTTTCACCCGATCTTGATGATACTTGGCAGCAAAGATGAGTATACCGGTTTCACTTGGCTGCCCAAATTTCGTTCTTCAGGGTTGAAGCGTTCGTTTGCAGGAGCACTTTGAATTGTAAGTTTCACTTCCTTTTCCCTTATGGGGATACATGCATTTGGAACTGTATATCCAACACGGTTTGTGCTAGCTTCTTCAAACTTGACTCACTCAATTCGTTCTCGGTGTGCTCTCTATGCTTTGTTCCCTGTGGTAGTAGCTCTAAGCGGAGGCAAGGAACATACACTTTCATTTGAAAGCATTTGCAAAGCTTGCACAGAACTCTGAGTTTCCGGAATCTCAGCAAATGTTTATTCACCCGAACTTGTTGATACTTGGTAGAAAAATGTGTATACCAGTTGCTCTTGGCAGCACAAATTTTGTTCTGCTAGGCTGAATCATTCCTTTGCAGGATGACTTGGATCAGTTAGGTTTTACCACATTTTCCCCTATAGGGATACATGCTTTTGGAAATCAAAATCAAACACGGTTTGTGCTAGCTGCTTGAAAATTGACTCACTGAATGAATTCTCATTGTGCTCTCTATGCTTTGTTACCGGTTTATGTACACCGAAGCAGAGCAGAGAAAAATAAACTTTCATTTGAAAGTGTTTGTAGAGCATCCACAGAACAGAATTTACTGGACTCTCAGCAGATATTTTTTCACCCGATCTTGTTGATACTTGCAAGCAAAACTGAGTAGATGAGTTGCACTTGGCAGCACAAATTTTGTCATCTTATGTTGAAGAGTTCCTTTGCAGGAACACTTTGAATTTTCAGGTTTAACTTCTTTTTTCCCTATAGGAATACATGCATTTGGAATGCTCAATCAAACACAGTTTGTGATACCTGTTTGAAACTTGGCCCACTCAATGACTTCTCAGTGGCTCTTTATGCATTGTCCCCTGCTGAAGTATCCCCAAGCAGAGGCAAGGAAAATACACTTTCTTATGTAAGTGTTTGCAGAGCTTCCACAAAACTCCCAAGTTTACTGGAATTTCAGCGAATATTTTTTCACTTGATCTTGTTGATACTAGGTAAGAAAGATGAGCATACCAGTTGCATTTGGCTGCCAAAATTTCGTTCTTCTACGTTGAAACATTTGCTTTCAGGAAGACATTGAATTTGGGGGGTTTCTCATCATTTTAACCTATAGGAATACATGCATTTGGAGCTCTAAATCAAACACTGTTTGTGCCAGCTGCTTGAAGCTTGACTCACTCAATTAGTTCCCGGTGTGCTCTCTGTGATTGGTTCCCTGGTGAAGTGGTCCTAAGTGGAGGCAAGGAACATTCGCTTTCCTAAGAAAGCACTTACAGATCTTCAACAGAGCTCCAAGTTAACTGGAATCTCTGCAAATAATTACTCACCTGATCTTGATGATACTTGTCAGGAAAGATGAGTTTACCAGTTGCACTTAGCTACCCAAATTTCGTTCTTCTAGGTTGAAAAGTTCGTTTGCAGGAACGCTTTTGTATGTTTAGGTTTCACTTCCTTTTCCCTTATAGGGATACATGCATCTGGAATTATACATCAAACACGGTTTACGCTAGCTGCTTGAAACTGAAACTCACTCAACTAGTTCTCAGTGTGATCTCTATGCTTTGTTTTCTGTTGAAGTAACCCTAAGCAGAGGCGAGGGAAAGAAACTTTCATTTGAAAGCCTTTGCAGTGATTCCACAGAACTGTGAGTTTCCTGGATTCTCAGCAAATATTTTTTCACCCTAACTTCTTGTTACTCGACAGCAAAGATAAGTAGACCGGTTGCATTTGGCTGCCCAAATTTAGATCTTCTAGGTTGAATAGTTCGTTTGCAGGAACACTTTGAAATTTGAGGTTTCACTTCATTTTCCCCTATAGGGATACATGCATTTGGAACTCTAACTCAAACGCGGTTGGTACTAGCTGCATGAAACTTGACTCACTCAGTTCTCAGTGCACTTTCTATGCTTGTTTCCTGTTGAAGTAGCCCTAAGCAGAGGCAAGGAAAATATACTTTCATTTGAAAGTGTTTGCAGAGCTTCCACAGAACTCTGAGTTTACTGGAATCTCAGCAAAATTTTTTCACCCGATCTTGATGATACTTGGCAGCAAAGATGAGTATACCGGTTTCACTTGGCTGCCCAAATTTCGTTCTTCAGGGTTGAAGCGTTCGTTTGCAGGAGCACTTTGAATTGTAAGTTTCACTTCCTTTTCCCTTATGGGGATACATGCATTTGGAACTGTATATCCAACACGGTTTGTGCTAGCTTCTTCAAACTTGACTCACTCAATTCGTTCTCGGTGTGCTCTCTATGCTTTGTTCCCTGTGGTAGTAGCTCTAAGCGGAGGCAAGGAACATACACTTTCATTTGAAAGCATTTGCAAAATCTGCAGAGAACTCTGAGTTTACTGGAATCTCAGCAAATGTTTATTCACCCGAACTTGTTGATACTTGGTAGAAAAAATGTGTATACCAGTTGCTCTTGGCAGCACAAATTTTGTTCTGCTAGGCTGAATCATTCCTTTGCAGGATGACTTGGATCAGTTAGGTTTTACTACATTTTTCCCTATAGGGATACATGCTTTTGGAAATCGAAATCAAACACGGTTTGTGCTAGCTGCTTGAAAATTCACTCACTGAATGAATTCTCATTGTGCTCTCTATGCTTTGTTACCGGTTTATGTACACCGAGGAAGAGCAGAGAAAAATAAACTTTCATTTGAAAGTGTTTGTAGAGCATCCACAGAACAGAGTTTACTGGACTCTCAGCAGATATTTTTTCACCCGATCTTGTTGATACTTGGCAGCAAAACTGAGTAGATGAGTTGCACTTGGCAGCCCAAATTTCGTCATCTTATGTTGAAGAGTTCCTTTGCAGGAACACTTTGAATTTTCAGGTTTAACTTCTTTTTTCCCTATAGGAATACATGCATTTGGAATGCTCAATCAAACACAGTTTGTGATACCTTTTTGAAACTTGGCCCACTCAATGACTTCTCAGTGGCTCTTTATGCATTGTCCCCTGCTGAAGTATCCCCAAGCAGAGGCAAGGAAAATACACTTTCTTATGTAAGTGTTTGCAGAGCTTCCACAAAACTCCCAAGTTTACTGGAATTTCAGCGAATATTTTTTCACTTGATCTTGTTGATACTAGGTAAGAAAGATGAGCATACGAGTTGCATTTGGCTGCCAAAATTTCGTTCTTCTACGTTGAAACATTTGCTTTCAGGAAGACATTGAATTTGGGGGGTTTCTCATCATTTTAACCTATAGGAATACATGCATTTGGAGCTCTAAATCAAACACTGTTTGTGCCAGCTGCTTGAAGCTTGACTCACTCAATTAGTTCCCGGTGTGCTCTCTGTGATTGGTTCCCTGGTGAAGTGGTCCTAAGTGGAGGCAAGGAACATTTGCTTTCCTAAGAAAGCACTTACAGAGCTTCAACAGAGCTCCAAGTTAACTGGAATCTCTGCAAATAATTACTCACCTGATCTTGATGATACTTGTCAGGAAAGATGAGTTTACCAGTTGCACTTAGCTCCCCAAATTTCGTTCTTCTAGGTTGAAAAGTTCGTTTGCAGGAACGCTTTTGTATGTTTAGGTTTCACTTCCTTTTCCCTTATAGGGATACATGCATCTGGAATTATACATCAAACACGGTTTACGCTAGCTGCTTGAAACTGAAACTCACTCAACTAGTTCTCAGTGTGATCTCTATGCTTTGTTTTCTGTTGAAGTAACCCTAAGCAGAGGCGAGGGAAAGAAACTTTCATTTGAAAGCCTTTGCAGTGATTCCACAGAACTGTGAGTTTCCTGGATTCTCAGCAAATATTTTTTCACCCTAACTTCTTGTTACTCGACAGCAAAGATAAGTAGACCGGTTGCATTTGGCTGCCCAAATTTAGATCTTCTAGGTTGAATAGTTCGTTTGCAGGAACACTTTGAAATTTGAGGTTTCACTTCATTTTCCCCTATAGGGATACAGGTATTTGGAACTCTAACTCAAACGCGGTTGGTACTAGCTGCATGAAACTTGACTCACTCAGTTAGTTCTCAGTGCACTCTCTATGCTTTGTTTCCTGTTGAAGTAGCCCTAAGCAGAGGCAAGGAAAATATACTTTCATTTGAAAGTGTTTGCAGAGCTTCCACAGAACTCTGAGTTTACTGGAATCTCAGCAAAATTTTTTCACCCGATCTTGATGATACTTGGCAGCAAAGATGAGTATACCGGTTTCACTTGGCTGCCCAAATTTCGTTCTTCAGGGTTGAAGCGTTTGTTTGCAGGAGCACTTTGAATTGTAAGTTTCACTTCCTTTTCCCTTATGGGGATACATGCATTTGGAACTGTATATCCAACACGGTTTGTGCTAGCTTCTTCAAACTTGACTCACTCAATTCGTTCTCGGTGTGCTCTCTATGCTTTGTTCCCTGTGGTAGTAGCTCTAAGCGGAGGCAAGGAACATACACTTTCATTTGAAAGCATTTGCAAAGCTGCAGAGAACTCTGAGTTTACTGGAATCTCAGCAAATGTTTATTCACCCGAACTTGTTGATACTTGGTAGAAAAAATGTGTATACCAGTTGCTCTTGGCAGCACAAATTTTGTTCTGCTAGGCTGAATCATTCCTTTTCAGGATGACATGGATCAGTTAGGTTTTACTACATTTTCCCCTATAGGGATACATGCTTTTGGAAATCGAAATCAAACACGGTTTGTGCTAGCTGCTTGAAAATTGACTCACTGAATGAATTCTCATTGTGCTCTCTATGCTTTGTTACCGGTTTATGTACACCGAAGCAGAGCAGAGAAAAATAAACTTTCATTTGAAAGTGTTTGTAGAGCAACCACAGAACAGAGTTTACTGGACTCTCAGCAGATATTTTTTCACCCGATCTTGTTGATACTTGGCAGCAAAAGTGAGTAGATGAGTTGCACTTGGCAGCCCAAATTTCGTCATCTTATGTTGAAGAGTTCCTTTGCAGGAACACTTTGAATTTTCAGGTTTAACTTCTTTTTTCCCTGTAGGAATACATGCATTTGGAATGCTCAATCAAACACAGTTTGTGATAACTGTTTGAAACTTGGCCCACTCAATGACTTCTCAGTGGCTCTTTATGCATTGTCCCCTGCTGAAGTATCCCCAAGCAGAGGCAAGGAAAATACACTTTCTTATGTAACTGTTTGCAGAGCTTCCACAAAACTCCCATGTTTACTGGAATTTCAGCGAATATTTTTTCACTTGATCTTGTTGATACTAGGTAAGAAAGATGAGCATACGAGTTGCATTTGGCTGCCAAAATTTCGTTCTTCTACGTTGAAACATTTGCTTTCAGGAAGACATTGAATTTGGGGGGTTTCTCATCATTTTAACCTATAGGAATACATGCATTTGGAGCTCTAAATCAAACACTGTTTGTGCCAGCTGCTTGAAGCTTGACTCACTCAATTAGTTCCCGGTGTGCTCTCTGTGATTGGTTCCCTGGTGAAGTGGTCCTAAGTGGAGGCAAGGAACATTCGCTTTCCTAAGAAAGCATTTAGAGTGCTTCAACAGAGCTCCAAGTTAACTGGAATCTCTGCAAATAATTACTCACCTGATCTTGATGATACTTGTCAGGAAAGATGAGTTTACCAGTTGCACTTAGCTACCCAAATTTCGTTCTTCTAGGTTGAAAATTTCGTTTGCAGGAACGCTTTTGAATGTTTAGGTTTCACTTCCTTTTCCCTTATAGGGATACATGCATCTGGAATTATACATCAAACACGGTTTACGCTAGCTGCTTGAAACTGAAACTCACTCAACTAGTTCTCAGTGTGATCTCTATGCTTTGTTTTCTGTTGAAGTAACCCTAAGCAGAGGCAAGGGAAAGAAACTTTCATTTGAAAGCCTTTGCAGTGATTCCACAGAACTGTGAGTTTCCTGGATTCTCAGCAAATATTTTTTCACCCTAACTTCTTGTTACTCGACAGCAAAGATAAGTAGACCGGTTGCATTTGGCTGCCCAAATTTAGATCTTCTAGGTTGAATAGTTCGTTTGCAGGAACACTTTGAAATTTGAGGTTTCACTTCATTTTCCCCTATAGGGATACATGCATTTGGAACTCTAACTCAAACGCGGTTGGTACTAGCTGCATGAAATTTGACTCACTCAGTTAGTTCTCAGTGCACTCTCTATGCTTTGTTTCCTGTTGAAGTAGCCCTAAGCAGAGGCAAGGAAAATATACTTTCATTTGAAAGTGTTTGCAGAGCTTCCACAGAACTCTGAGTTTACTGGAATCTCAGCAAAATTTTTTCACCCGATCTTGATGATACTTGGCAGCAAAGATGAGTATACCGGTTTCACTTGGCTGCCCAAATTTCGTTCTTCAGGGTTGAAGCGTTCGTTTGCAGGAGCACTTTGAATTGTAAGTTTCACTTCCTTTTCCCTTATGGGGATACATGCATTTGGAACTGTATATCCAACACGGTTTGTGCTAGCTTCTTCAAACTTGACTCACTCAATTCATTCTCGGTGTGCTCTCTATGCTTTTTTCCCTGTGGTAGTAGCTCTAAGCGGAGGCAAGGAACATACACTTTCATTTGAAAGCATTTGCAAAATCTGCAGAGAACTCTGAGTTTACTGGAATCTCAGCAAATGTTTATTCACCCGAACTTGTTGATACTTGGTAGAAAAAATGTGTATACCAGTTGCTCTTGGCAGCACAAATTTTGTTCTGCTAGGCTGAATCATTCCTTTGCAGGATGACTTGGATCAGTTAGGTTTTACTACATTTTCCCCTATAGGGATACATGCTTTTGGAAATCGAAATCAAACACGGTTTGTGCTAGCTGCTTGAAAATTGACTCACTGAATGAATTCTCATTGTGCTCTCTATGCTTTGTTACCGGTTTATGTACACCGAAGCAGAGCAGAGAAAAATAAACTTTCCTTTGAAAGTGTTTGTAGAGCATCCACAGAACAGAGTTTACTGGACTCTCAGCAGATATTTTTTCACCCGATCTTGTTGATACTTGCAAGCAAAACTGAGTAGATGAGTTGCACTTGGCAGCCCAAATTTCGTCATCTTATGTTGAAGAGTTCCTTTGCAGGAACACTTTGAATTTTCAGGTTTAACTTCTTTTTTCCCTATAGGAATACATGCATTTGGAATGCTCAATCAAACACAGTTTGTGATACCTGCTTGAAACTTGGCCCACTCAATGACTTCTCAGTGGCTCTTTATGCATTGTCCCCTGCTGAAGTATCCCCAAGCAGAGGCAAGGAAAATACACTTTCTTATGTAAGTGTTTGCAGAGCTTCCACAAAACTCCCAAGTTTACTGGAATTTCAGCGAATATTTTTTCACTTGATCTTGTTGATACGAGGTAAGAAAGATGAGCATACCAGTTGCATTTGGCTGCCAAAATTTCGTTCTTCTACGTTGAAACATTTGCTTTCAGGAAGACATTGAATTTGGGGGGTTTCTCATCATTTTAACCTATAGGAATACATGCATTTGGAGCTCTAAATCAAACACTGTTTGTGCCAGCTGCTTGAAGCTTGACTCACTCAATTAGTTCCCGGTGTGCTCTCTGTGATTGGTTCCCTGGTGAAGTGGTCCTAAGTGGAGGCAAGGAACATTCGCTTTCCTAAGAAAGCATTTAGAGTGCTTCAACAGAGCTCCAAGTTAACTGGAATCTCTGCAAATAATTACTCACCTGATCTTGATGATACTTGTCAGGAAAGATGAGTTTACCAGTTGCACTTAGCTACCCAAATTTCGTTCTTCTAGGTTGAAAAGTTCGTTTGCAGGAACGCTTTTGAATGTTTAGGTTTCACTTCCTTTTCCCTTATAGGGATACATGCATCTGGAATTATACATCAAACACGGTTTACGCTAGCTGCTTGAAACTGAAACTCACTCAACTAGTTCTCAGTGTGATCTCTATGCTTTGTTTTCTGTTGAAGTAACCCTAAGCAGAGGCAAGGGAAAGAAACTTTCATTTGAAAGCCTTTGCAGTGATTCCACAGAACTGTGAGTTTCCTGGATTCTCAGCAAATATTTTTTCACCCTAACTTCTTGTTACTCAACAGCAAAGATAAGTAGACCGGTTGCATTTGGCTGCCCAAATTTAGATCTTCTAGGTTGAATAGTTCGTTTGCAGGAACACTTTGAAATTTGAGGTTTCACTTCATTTTCCCCTATAGGGATACATGCATTTGGAACTCTAACTCAAACGCGGTTGGTACTAGCTGCATGAAACTTGACTCACTCAGTTAGTTCTCAGTGCACTCTCTATGCTTTGTTTCCTGTTGAAGTAGCCCTAAGCAGAGGCAAGGAAAATATACTTTCATTTGAAAGTGTTTGCAGAGCTTCCACAGAACTCTGAGTTTACTGGAATCTCAGCAAAATTTTTTCACCCGATCTTGATGATACTTGGCAGCAAAGATGAGTATACCGGTTTCACTTGGCTGCCCAAATTTCGTTCTTCAGGGTTGAAGCGTTCGTTTGCAGGAGCACTTTGAATTGTAAGTTTCACTTCCTTTTCCCTTATGGGGATACATGCATTTGGAACTGTATATCCAACACGGTTTGTGCTAGCTTCTTCAAACTTGACTCACTCAATTCGTTCTCGGTGTGCTCTCTATGCTTTGTTCCCTGTGGTAGTAGCTCTAAGCGGAGGCAAGGAACATACACTTTCATTTGAAAGCATTTGCAAAATCTGCAGAGAACTCTGAGTTTACTGGAATCTCAGCAAATGTTTATTCACCCGAACTTGTTGATACTTGGTAGAAAAAATGTGTATACCAGTTGCTCTTGGCAGCACAAATTTTGTTCTGCTAGGCTGAATCATTCCTTTGCAGGATGACTTGGATCAGTTAGGTTTTACTACATTTTCCCCTATAGGGATACATGCTTTTGGAAATCGAAATCAAACACGGTTTGTGCTAGCTGCTTGAAAATTGACTCACTGAATGAATTCTCATTGTGCTCTCTATGCTTTGTTACCGGTTTATGTACACCGAAGCAGAGCAGAGAAAAATAAACTTTCATTTGAAAGTGTTTGTAGAGCATCCACAGAACAGAGTTTACTGGACTCTCAGCAGATATTTTTTCACCCGATCTTGTTGATACTTGGCAGCAAAACGGAGTAGATGAGTTGCACTTGGCAGCCCAAATTTCGTCATCTTATGTTGAAGAGTTCCTTTGCAGGAACACTTTGAATTTTCAGGTTTAACTTCTTTTTTCCCTATAGGAATACATGCATTTGGAATGCTCAATCAAACACAGTTTGTGATACCTGCTTGAAACTTGGCCCACTCAATGACTTCTCAGTGGCTCTTTATGCATTGTCCCCTGCTGAAGTATCCCCAAGCAGAGGCAAGGAAAATACACTTTCTTATGTAAGTGTTTGCAGAGCTTCCACAAAACTCCCAAGTTTACTGGAATTTCAGCGAATATTTTTTCACTTGATCTTGTTGATACGAGGTAAGAAAGATGAGCATACCAGTTGCATTTGGCTGCCAAAATTTCGTTCTTCTACGTTGAAACATTTGCTTTCAGGAAGACATTGAATTTGGGGGGTTTCTCATCATTTTAACCTATAGGAATACATGCATTTGGAGCTCTAAATCAAACACTGTTTGTGCCAGCTGCTTGAAGCTTGACTCACTCAATTAGTTCCCGGTGTGCTCTCTGTGATTGGTTCCCTGGTGAAGTGGTCCTAAGTGGAGGCAAGGAACATTCGCTTTCCTAAGAAAGCATTTAGAGTGCTTCAACAGAGCTCCAAGTTAACTGGAATCTCTGCAAATAATTACTCACCTGATCTTGATGATACTTGTCAGGAAAGATGAGTTTACCAGTTGCACTTAGCTACCCAAATTTCGTTCTTCTAGGTTGAAAATTTCGTTTGCAGGAACGCTTTTGAATGTTTAGGTTTCACTTCCTTTTCCCTTATAGGGATACATGCATCTGGAATTATACATCAAACACGGTTTACGCTAGCTGCTTGAAACTGAAACTCACTCAACTAGTTCTCAGTGTGATCTCTATGCTTTGTTTTCTGTTGAAGTAACCCTAAGCAGAGGCAAGGGAAAGAAACTTTCATTTGAAAGCCTTTGCAGTGATTCCACAGAACTGTGAGTTTCCTGGATTCTCAGCAAATATTTTTTCACCCTAACTTCTTGTTACTCGACAGCAAAGATAAGTAGACCGGTTGCATTTGGCTGCCCAAATTTAGATCTTCTAGGTTGAATAGTTCGTTTGCAGGAACACTTTGAAATTTGAGGTTTCACTTCATTTTCCCCTATAGGGATACATGCATTTGGAACTCTAACTCAAACGCGGTTGGTACTAGCTGCATGAAACTTGACTCACTCAGTTAGTTCTCAGTGCACTCTCTATGCTTTGTTTCCTGTTGAAGTAGCCCTAAGCAGAGGCAAGGAAAATATACTTTCATTTGAAAGTGTTTGCAGAGCTTCCACAGAACTCTGAGTTTACTGGAATCTCAGCAAAATTTTTTCACCCGATCTTGATGATACTTGGCAGCAAAGATGAGTATACCGGTTTCACTTGGCTGCCCAAATTTCGTTCTTCAGGGTTGAAGCGTTCGTTTGCAGGAGCACTTTGAATTGTAAGTTTCACTTCCTTTTCCCTTATGGGGATACATGCATTTGGAACTGTATATCCAACACGGTTTGTGCTAGCTTCTTCAAACTTGACTCACTCAATTCGTTCTCGGTGTGCTCTCTATGCTTTGTTCCCTGTGGTAGTAGCTCTAAGCGGAGGCAAGGAACATACACTTTCATTTGAAAGCATTTGCAAAATCTGCAGAGAACTCTGAGTTTACTGGAATCTCAGCAAATGTTTATTCACCCGAACTTGTTGATACTTGGTAGAAAAAATGTGTATACCAGTTGCTCTTGGCAGCACAAATTTTGTTCTGCTAGGCTGAATCATTCCTTTGCAGGATGACTTGGATCAGTTAGGTTTTACTACATTTTCCCCTATAGGGATACATGCTTTTGGAAATCGAAATCAAACACGGTTTGTGCTAGCTGCTTGAAAATTGACTCACTGAATGAATTCTCATTGTGCTCTCTATGCTTTGTTACCGGTTTATGTACACCGAAGCAGAGCAGAGAAAAATAAACTTTCATTTGAAAGTGTTTGTAGAGCATCCACAGAACAGAGTTTACTGGACTCTCAGCAGATATTTTTTCACCCGATCTTGTTGATACTTGGCAGCAAAACGGAGTAGATGAGTTGCACTTGGCAGCCCAAATTTCGTCATCTTATGTTGAAGAGTTCCTTTGCAGGAACACTTTGAATTTTCAGGTTTAACTTCTTTTTTCCCTATAGGAATACATGCATTTGGAATGCTCAATCAAACACAGTTTGTGATACCTGCTTGAAACTTGGCCCACTCAATGACTTCTCAGTGGCTCTTTATGCATTGTCCCCTGCTGAAGTATCCCCAAGCAGAGGCAAGGAAAATACACTTTCTTATGTAAGTGTTTGCAGAGCTTCCACAAAACTCCCAAGTTTACTGGAATTTCAGCGAATATTTTTTCACTTGATCTTGTTGATACGAGGTAAGAAAGATGAGCATACCAGTTGCATTTGGCTGCCAAAATTTCGTTCTTCTACGTTGAAACATTTGCTTTCAGGAAGACATTGAATTTGGGGGGTTTCTCATCATTTTAACCTATAGGAATACATGCATTTGGAGCTCTAAATCAAACACTGTTTGTGCCAGCTGCTTGAAGCTTGACTCACTCAATTAGTTCCCGGTGTGCTCTCTGTGATTGGTTCCCTGGTGAAGTGGTCCTAAGTGGAGGCAAGGAACATTCGCTTTCCTAAGAAAGCATTTAGAGTGCTTCAACAGAGCTCCAAGTTAACTGGAATCTCTGCAAATAATTACTCACCTGATCTTGATGATACTTGTCAGGAAAGATGAGTTTACCAGTTGCACTTAGCTACCCAAATTTCGTTCTTCTAGGTTGAAAATTTCGTTTGCAGGAACGCTTTTGAATGTTTAGGTTTCACTTCCTTTTCCCTTATAGGGATACATGCATCTGGAATTATACATCAAACACGGTTTACGCTAGCTGCTTGAAACTGAAACTCACTCAACTAGTTCTCAGTGTGATCTCTATGCTTTGTTTTCTGTTGAAGTAACCCTAAGCAGAGGCAAGGGAAAGAAACTTTCATTTGAAAGCCTTTGCAGTGATTCCACAGAACTGTGAGTTTCCTGGATTCTCAGCAAATATTTTTTCACCCTAACTTCTTGTTACTCGACAGCAAAGATAAGTAGACCGGTTGCATTTGGCTGCCCAAATTTAGATCTTCTAGGTTGAATAGTTCGTTTGCAGGAACACTTTGAAATTTGAGGTTTCACTTCATTTTCCCCTATAGGGATACATGCATTTGGAACTCTAACTCAAACGCGGTTGGTACTACCTGCATGAAACTTGACTCACTCAGTTAGTTCTCAGTGCACTCTCTATGCTTTGTTTCCTGTTGAAGTAGCCCTAAGCAGAGGCAAGGAAAATATACTTTCATTTGAAAGTGTTTGCAGAGCTTCCACAGAACTCTGAGTTTACTGGAATCTCAGCAAAATTTTTTCACCCGATCTTGATGATACTTGGCAGCAAAGATGAGTATACCGGTTTCACTTGGCTGCCCAAATTTCGTTCTTCATGGTTGAAGCGTTCGTTTGCAGGAGCACTTTGAATTGTAAGTTTCACTTCCTTTTCCCTTATGGGGATACATGCATTTGGAACTGTATATCCAACACGGTTTGTGCTAGCTTCTTCAAACTTGACTCACTCAATTCGTTCTCGGTGTGCTCTCTATGCTTTGTTCCCTGTGGTAGTAGCTCTAAGCGGAGGCAAGGAACATACACTTTCATTTGAAAGCATTTGCAAAATCTGCAGAGAACTCTGAGTTTACTGGAATCTCAGCAAATGTTTATTCACCCGAACTTGTTGATACTTGGTAGAAAAAATGTGTATACCAGTTGCTCTTGGCAGCACAAATTTTGTTCTGCTAGGCTGAATCATTCCTTTGCAGGATGACTTGGATCAGTTAGGTTTTACTACATTTTCCCCTATAGGGATACATGCTTTTGGAAATCGAAATCAAACACGGTTTGTGCTAGCTGCTTGAAAATTGACTCACTGAATGAATTCTCATTGTGCTCTCTATGCTTTGTTACCGGTTTATGTACACCGAAGCAGAGCAGAGAAAAATAAACTTTCATTTGAAAGTGTTTGTAGAGCATCCACAGAACAGAGTTTACTGGACTCTCAGCAGATATTTTTTCACCCGATCTTGTTGATACTTGCAAGCAAAACTGAGTAGATGAGTTGCACTTGGCAGCCCAAATTTCGTCATCTTATGTTGAAGAGTTCCTTTGCAGGAACACTTTGAATTTTCAGGTTTAACTTCTTTTTTCCCTATAGGAATACATGCATTTGGAATGCTCAATCAAACACAGTTTGTGATACCTGTTTGAAACTTGGCCCACTCAATGACTTCTCAGTGGCTCTTTATGCATTGTCCCCTGCTGAAGTATCCCCAAGCAGAGGCAAGGAAAATACACTTTCTTATGTAAGTGTTTGCAGAGCTTCCACAAAACTCCCAAGTTTACTGGAATTTCAGCGAATATTTTTTCACTTGATCTTGTTGATACGAGGTAAGAAAGATGAGCATACGAGTTGCATTTGGCTGCCAAAATTTCGTTCTTCTACGTTGAAACATTTGCTTTCAGGAAGACATTGAATTTGGGGGGTTTCTCATCATTTTAACCTATAGGAATACATGCATTTGGAGCTCTAAATCAAACACTGTTTGTGCCAGCTGCTTGAAGCTTGACTCACTCAATTAGTTCCCGGTGTGCTCTCTGTGATTGGTTCCCTGGTGAAGTGGTCCTAAGTGGAGGCAAGGAACATTCGCTTTCCTAAGAAAGCATTTAGAGTGCTTCAACAGAGCTCCAAGTTAACTGGAATCTCTGCAAATAATTACTCACCTGATCTTGATGATACTTGTCAGGAAAGATGAGTTTACCAGTTGCACTTAGCTACCCAAATTTCGTTCTTCTAGGTTGAAAAGTTCGTTTGCAGGAACGCTTTTGAATGTTTAGGTTTCACTTCCTTTTCCCTTATAGGGATACATGCATCTGGAATTATACATCAAACACGGTTTACGCTAGCTGCTTGAAACTGAAACTCACTCAACTAGTTCTCAGTGTGATCTCTATGCTTTGTTTTCTGTTGAAGTAACCCTAAGCAGAGGCAAGGGAAAGAAACTTTCATTTGAAAGCCTTTGCAGTGATTCCACAGAACTGTGAGTTTCCTGGATTCTCAGCAAATATTTTTTCACCCTAACTTCTTGCTACTCGACAGCAAAGATAAGTAGACCGGTTGCATTTGGCTGCCCAAATTTAGATCTTCTAGGTTGAATAGTTCGTTTGCAGGAACACTTTGAAATTTGAGGTTTCACTTCATTTTCCCCTATAGGGATACATGCATTTGGAACTCTAACTCAAACGCGGTTGGTACTAGCTGCATGAAACTTGACTCACTCAGTTAGTTCTCAGTGCACTCTCTATGCTTTGTTTCCTGTTGAAGTAGCCCTAAGCAGAGGCAAGGAAAATATACTTTCATTTGAAAGTGTTTGCAGAGCTTCCACAGAACTCTGAGTTTACTGGAATCTCAGCAAAATTTTTTCACCCGATCTTGATGATACTTGGCAGCAAAGATGAGTATACCGGTTTCACTTGGCTGCCCAAATTTCGTTCTTCAGGGTTGAAGCGTTCGTTTGCAGGAGCACTTTGAATTGTAAGTTTCACTTCCTTTTCCCTTATGGGGATACATGCATTTGGAACTGTATATCCAACACGGTTTGTGCTAGCTTCTTCAAACTTGACTCACTCAATTCGTTCTCGGTGTGCTCTCTATGCTTTGTTCCCTGTGGTAGTAGCTCTAAGCGGAGGCAAGGAACATACACTTTCATTTGAAAGCATTTGCAAAATCTGCAGAGAACTCTGAGTTTACTGGAATCTCAGCAAATGTTTATTCACCCGAACTTGTTGATACTTGGTAGAAAAAATGTGTATCCCAGTTGCTCTTGGCAGCACAAATTTTGTTCTGCTAGGCTGAATCATTCCTTTGCAGGATGACTTGGATCAGTTAGGTTTTACTACATTTTCCCCTATAGGGATACATGCTTTTGGAAATCGAAATCAAACACGGTTTGTGCTAGCTGCTTGAAAATTGACTCACTGAATGAATTCTCATTGTGCTCTCTATGCTTTGTTACCGGTTTATGTACACCGAAGCAGAGCAGAGAAAAATAAACTTCCATTTGAAAGTGTTTGTAGGGCATCCAAAGAACAGAGTTTACTGGACTCTCAGCAGATATTTTTTCACCCGATCTTGTGATACTTGGCAGCAAAACTGAGTAGATGAGTTGCACTTGGCAGCCCAAATTTCGTCATCTTATGTTGAAGAGTTCCTTTGCAGGAACACTTTGAATTTTCAGGTTTAACTTCTTTTTTCCCTATAGGAATACATGCATTTGGAATGCTCAATCAAACACAGTTTGTGATACCTGTTTGAAACTTGGCCCACTCAATGACTTCTCAGTGGCTCTTTATGCATTGTCCCCTGCTGAAGTATCCCCAAGCAGAGGCAAGGAAAATACACTTTCTTATGTAAGTGTTTGCAGAGCTTCCACAAAACTCCCAAGTTTACTGGAATTTCAGCGAATATTTTTTCTCTTGATCTTGTTGATACTAGGTAAGAAAGATGAGCATACGAGTTGCATTTGGCTGCCAAAATTTCGTTCTTCTACGTTGAAACATTTGCTTTCAGGAACACATTGAATTTGGGGGGTTTCTCATCATTTTAACCTATAGGAATACATGCATTTGGAGCTCTAAATCAAACACTGTTTGTGCCAGCTGCTTGAAGCTTGACTCACTCAATTAGTTCCCGGTGTGCTCTCTGTGATTGGTTCCCTGGTGAAGTGGTCCTAAGTGGAGGCAAGGAACATTCGCTTTCCTAAGAAAGCATCTAGAGTGCTTCAACAGAGCTCCAAGTTAACTGGAATCTCTGCAAATAATTACTCACCTGATCTTGATGATACTTGTCAGGAAAGATGAGTTTACCAGTTGCACTTAGCTACCCAAATTTCGTTCTTCTAGGTTGAAAAGTTCGTTTGCAGGAACGCTTTTGAATGTTTAGGTTTCACTTCCTTTTCCCTTATAGGGATACATGCATCTGGAATTATACATCAAACACGGTTTACGCTAGCTGCTTGAAACTGAAACTCACTCAACTAGTTCTCAGTGTGATCTCTATGCTTTGTTTTCTGTTGAAGTAACCCTAAGCAGAGGCAAGGGAAAGAAACTTTCATTTGAAAGCCTTTGCAGTGATTCCACAGAACTGTGAGTTTCCTGGATTCTCAGCAAATATTTTTTCACCCTAACTTCTTGCTACTCGACAGCAAAGATAAGTAGACCGGTTGCATTTGGCTGCCCAAATTTAGATCTTCTAGGTTGAATCGTTCGTTTACAGGGACACTTTGAAATTTGAGGTTTCACTTCATTTTCCCCTATAGGGATACATGCATTTGGAACTCTAACTCAAACGCGGTTGGTACTAGCTGCATGAAACTTGACTCACTCAGTTAGTTCTCAGTGCACTCTCTATGCTTTGTTTCCTGTTGAAGTAGCCCTAAGCAGAGGCAAGGAAAATATACTTTCATTTGAAAGTGTTTGCAGAGCTTCCACAGAACTCTGAGTTTACTGGAATCTCAGCAAAATTTTTTCACCCGATCTTGATGATACTTGGCAGCAAAGATGAGTATACCGGTTTCACTTGGCTGCCCAAATTTCGTTCTTCAGGGTTGAAGCGTTCCTTTGCAGGAGAACTTTGAATTGTAAGTTTCACTTCCTTTTCCCTTATGGGGATACATGCATTTTGGAACTGTATATCCAACACGGTTTGTGCTAGCTTCTTCAAACTTGACTCACTCAATTCGTTCTCGGTGTGCTCTCTATGCTTTGTTCCCTGTGGTAGTAGCTCTAAGCGGAGGCAAGGAACATACACTTTCATTTGAAAGCATTTGCAAAATCTGCAGAGAACTCTGAGTTTACTGGAATCTCAGCAAATGTTTATTCACCCGAACTTGTTGATACTTGGTAGAAAAAATGTGTATACCAGTTGCTCTTGGCAGCACAAATTTGTTCTGCTAGGCTGAATCATTGCTTTGCAGGATGACTTGGATCAGTTAGGTTTTACTACATTTTCCCCTATAGGGATACATGCTTTTGGAAATCGAAATCAAACACGGTTTGTGCTAGCTGCTTGAAAATTGACTCACTGAATGAATTCTCATTGTGCTCTCTATGCTTTGTTACCGGTTTATGCACACCGAAGCAGAGCAGAGAAAAATAAACTTTCATTTGAAAGTGTTTGTAGAGCATCCACAGAACAGAGTTTACTGGACTCTCAGCAGATATTTTTTCACCCGATCTTGTTGATACTTGGCAGCAAAACGGAGTAGATGAGTTGCACTTGGCAGCCCAAATTTCGTCATCTTATGTTGAAGAGTTCCTTTGCAGGAACACTTTGAATTTTCAGGTTTAACTTCTTTTTTCCCTATAGGAATACATGCATTTGGAATGCTCAATCAAACACAGTTTGTGATACCTGTTTGAAACTTGGCCCACTCAATGACTTCTCAGTGGCTCTTTATGCATTGTCCCCTGCTGAAGTATCCCCAAGCAGAGGCAAGGAAAATACACTTTCTTATGTAAGTGTTTGCAGAGCTTCCACAAAACTCCCAAGTTTACTGGAATTTCAGCGAATATTTTTTCACTTGATCTTGTTGATACGAGGTAAGAAAGATGAGCATACGAGTTGCATTTGGCTGCCAAAATTTCGTTCTTCAACGTTGAAACATTTGCTTTCAGGAAGACATTGAATTTGGGGGGTTTCTCATCATTTTAACCTATAGGAATACATGCATTTGGAGCTCTAAATCAAACTCTGTTTGTGCCAGCTGCTTGAAGCTTGACTCACTCAATTAGTTCCCGGTGTGCTCTCTGTGATTGGTTCCCTGGTGAAGTGGTCCTAAGTGGAGGCAAGGAACATTCGCTTTCCTAAGAAAGCATTTAGAGTGCTTCAACAGAGCTCCAAGTTAACTGGAATCTCTGCAAATAATTACTCACCTGATCTTGATGATACTTGTCAGGAAAGATGAGTTTACCAGTTGCACTTAGCTACCCAAATTTCGTTCTTCTAGGTTTGAAAAGTTCGTTTGCAGGAACGCTTTTGAATGTTTAGGTTTCACTTCCTTTTCCCTTATAGGGATACATGCATCTGGAATTATACATCAAACACGGTTTACGCTAGCTGCTTGAAACTGAAACTCACTCAACTAGTTCTCAGTGTGATCTCTATGCTTTGTTTTCTGTTGAAGTAACCCTAAGCAGAGGCAAGGGAAAGAAACTTTCATTTGAAAGCCTTTGCAGTGATTCCACAGAACTGTGAGTTTCCTGGATTCTCAGCAAATATTTTTTCACCCTAACTTCTTGTTACTCGACAGCAAAGATAAGTAGACCGGTTGCATTTGGCTGCCCAAATTTAGATCTTCTAGGTTGAATAGTTCGTTTGCAGGAACACTTTGAAATTTGAGGTTTCACTTAATTTTCCCCTATAGGGATACATGCATTTGGAACTCTAACTCAAACGCGGTTGGTACTAGCTGCATGAAACTTGACTCACACAGTTAGTTCTCAGTGCACTCTCTGTGCTTTGTTTCCTGTTGAAATAGCCCTAAGCAGAGGCAAGGAAAATATACTTTCATTTGAAAGTGTTTGCAGAGCTTCCACAGAACTCTGAGTTTACTGGAATCTCAGCAAAATTTTTTCACCCGATCTTGATGATACTTGGCAGCAAAGATGAGTATACGGGTTTCACTTGGCTGCCCAAATTTCGTTCTTCAGGGTTGAAGCGTTCGTTTGCAGGAGCACTTTGAATTGTAAGTTTCACTTCCTTTTCCCTTATGGGGATACATGCATTTGGAACTGTATATCCAACACGGTTTGTGCTAGCTTCTTCAAACTTGACTCACTCAATTCGTTCTCGGTGTGCTCTCTATGCTTTGTTCCCTGTGGTAGTAGCTCTAAGAGGAGGCAAGGATCATACACTTTCATTTGAAAGCATTTGCAAATCTTGCACAGATCTCTGAGTTTCCGGAATCTCAGCAAATGTTTATTCACCCGAACTTGTTGATACTTGGTAGAAAAAATGTGTATACCAGTTGCTCTTGGCAGCACAAATTTTATTCTGCTAGGCTGAATCATTCCTTTGCAGGATGACTTGGATCAGTTAGGTTTTACTACATTTTCCCCTATAGGGATACATGCTTTTGGAAATCGAAATCAAACACGGTTTGTGCTAGCTGCTTGAAAATTCACTCACTGAATGAATTCTCATTGTGCTCTCTATGCTTTGTTACCAGTTTATGTACACCGAAGCAGAGCAGAGAAAAATAAACTTTCATTTGAAAGTGTTTGTAGAGCATCCACAGAACAGAGTTTACTGGACTCTCAGCAGATATTTTTTCACCCGATCTTGTTGATACTTGGCAGCAAAACTGAGTAGATGAGTTGCACTTGGCAGCCCAAATTTCGTCATCTTATGTTGAAGAGTTCCTTTGGAGGAACACTTTGAATTTTCAGGTTTAACTTCTTTTTTCCCTATAGGAATACATGCATTTGGAATGCTCAATCAAACACAGTTTGTGATACCTGTTTGAAACTTGGCCCACTCAATGACTTCTCAGTGGCTCTTTATGCATTGTCCCCTGCTGAAGTATCCCCAAGCAGAGGCAAGGAAAATACACTTTCTTATGTAAGTGTTTGCAGAGCTTCCACAAAACTCCCAAGTTTACTGGAATTTCAGCGAATATTTTTTCACTTGATCTTGTTGATACGAGGTAAGAAAGATGAGCATACGAGTTGCATTTGGCTGCCAAAATTTCGTTCTTCTACGTTGAAACATTTGCTTTCAGGAAGACATTGAATTTGGGGGGTTTCTCATCATTTTAACCTATAGGAATACATACATTTGGAGCTCTAAATCAAACACTGTTTGTGCCAGCTGCTTGAAGCTTGACTCACTCAATTAGTTCCCGGTGTGCTCTCTGTGATTGGTTCCCTGGTGAAGTGGTCCTAAGTGGAGGCAAGGAACATTCGCTTTCCTAAGAAAGCATTTAGAGTGCTTCAACAGAGCTCCAAGTTAACTGGAATCTCTGCAAATAATTACTCACCTGATCTTGATGATACTTGTCAGGAAAGATGAGTTTACCAGTTGCACTTAGCTACCCAAATTTCGTTCTTCTAGGTTGAAAAGTTCGTTTGCAGGAACGCTTTTGAATGTTTAGGTTTCACTTCCTTTTCCCTTATAGGGATACATGCATCTGGAATTATACATCAAACACGGTTTACGCTAGCTGCTTGAAACTGAAACTCACTGAACTAGTTCTCAGTGTGATCTCTATGCTTTGTTTTCTGTTGAAGTAACCCTAAGCAGAGGCAAGGGAAAGAAACTTTCATTTGAAAGCCTTTGCAGTGATTCCACAGAACTGTGAGTTTCCTGGATTCTCAGCAAATATTTTTTCACCCTAACTTCTTGTTACTCGACAGCAAAGATAAGTAGACCGGTTGCATTTGGCTGCCCAAATTTAGATCTTCTAGGTTGAATAGTTCGTTTGCGGGAACACTTTGAAATTTGAGGTTTCACTTCATTTTCCCGTATAGGGATACATGCATTTGGAACTCTAACTCAAACGCGGTTGGTACTAGCTGCATGAAACTTGACTCACTCAGTTAGTTCTCAGTGCCCTCTCTATGCTTTGTTTCCTGTTGAAGTAGCCCTAAGCAGAGGCAAGGAAAATATACTTTCATTTGAAAGTGTTTGCAGAGCTTCCACAGAACTCTGAGTTTACTGGAATCTCAGCAAAATTTTTTCACCCGATCTTGATGATACTTGGCAGCAAAGATGAGTATACCGGTTTCACTTGGCTGCCCAAATTTCGTTCTTCAGGGTTGAAGCGTTCGTTTGCAGGAGCACTTTGAATTGTAAGTTTCACTTCCTTTTCCCTTATGGGGATACATGCATTTGGAACTGTATATCCAACACGGTTTGTGCTAGCTTCTTCAAACTTGACTCACTCAATTCGTTCTCGGTGTGCTCTCTATGCTTTGTTCCCTGTGGTAGTAGCTCTAAGCGGAGGCAAGGAACATACACTTTCATTTGAAAGCATTTGCAAAATCTGCAGAGAACTCTGAGTTTACTGGAATCTCAGCAAATGTTTATTCACCCGAACTTGTTGATACTTGGTAGAAAAAATGTGTATACCAGTTGCTCTTGGCAGCACAAATTTTATTCTGCTAGGCTGAATCATTCCTTTGCAGGATGACTTGGATCAGTTAGGTTTTACTACATTTTCCCCTATAGGGATACATGCTTTTGGAAATCGAAATCAAACACGGTTTGTGCTAGCTGCTTGAAAATTCACTCACTGAATGAATTCTCATTGTGCTCTCTATGCTTTGTTACCGGTTTATGTACACCAAAGCAGAGCAGAGAAAAATAAACTTTCATTTGAAAGTGTTTGTAGAGCATCCACAGAACAGAGTTTACTGGACTCTCAGCAGATATTTTTTCACCCGATCTTGTTGATACTTGGCAGCAAAACTGAGTAGATGAGTTGCACTTGGCAACCCAAATTTCGTCATCTTATGTTGAAGAGTTCCTTTGGAGGAACACTTTGAATTTTCAGGTTTAACTTCTTTTTTCCCTATAGGAATACATGCATTTGGAATGCTCAATCAAACACAGTTTGTGATACCTGTTTGAAACTTGGCCCACTCAATGACTTCTCAGTGGCTCTTTATGCATTGTCCCCTGCTGAAGTATCCCCAAGCAGAGGCAAGGAAAATACACTTTCTTATGTAAGTGTTTGCAGAGCTTCCACAAAACTCCCAAGTTTACTGGAATTTCAGCGAATATTTTTTCACTTGATCTTGTTGATACGAGGTAAGAAAGATGAGCATACGAGTTGCATTTGGCTGCCAAAATTTCGTTCTTCTACGTTGAAACATTTGCTTTCAGGAAGACATTGAATTTGGGGGTTTCTCATCATTTTAACCTATAGGAATACATACATTTGGAGCTCTAAATCAAACACTGTTTGTGCCAGCTGCTTGAAGCTTGACTCACTCAATTAGTTCCCGGTGTGCTCTCTGTGATTGGTTCCCTGGTGAAGTGGTCCTAAGTGGAGGCAAGGAACATTCGCTTTCCTAAGAAAGCATTTAGAGTGCTTCAACAGAGCTCCAAGTTAACTGGAATCTCTGCAAATAATTACTCACCTGATCTTGATGATACTTGTCAGGAAAGATGAGTTTACCAGTTGCACTTAGCTACCCAAATTTCGTTCTTCTAGGTTGAAAAAGTTCGTTTGCAGGAACGCTTTTGAATGTTTAGGTTTCACTTCCTTTTCCCTTATAGGGATACATGCATCTGGAATTATACATCAAACACGGTTTACGCTAGCTGCTTGAAACTGAAACTCACTGAACTAGTTCTCAGTGTGATCTCTATGCTTTGTTTTCTGTTGAAGTAATCCTAAGCAGAGGCAAGGGAAAGAAACTTTCATTTGAAAGCCTTTGCAGTGATTCCACAGAACTGTGAGTTTCCTGGATTCTCAGCAAATATTTTTTCACCCTAACTTCTTGTTACTCGACAGCAAAGATAAGTAGACCGGTTGCATTTGGCTGCCCAAATTTAGATCTTCTAGGTTGAATA
The DNA here is from genome assembly GCF_047511675.1 of Marmota flaviventris. Lineage (NCBI taxonomy): Eukaryota > Metazoa > Chordata > Mammalia > Rodentia > Sciuridae > Marmota > Marmota flaviventris. Next base: position 10,717 of record NW_027287879.1, on the reverse strand, counting down.
GTTCGTTTGCGGGAACACTTTGAAATTTGAGGTTTCACTTCATTTTCCCGTATAGGGATACATGCATTTGGAACTCTAACTCAAACGCGGTTGGTACTAGCTGCATGAAACTTGACTCACTCAGTTAGTTCTCAGTGCCCTCTCTATGCTTTGTTTCCTGTTGAAGTAGCCCTAAGCAGAGGCAAGGAAAATATACTTTCATTTGAAAGTGTTTGCAGAGCTTCCACAGAACTCTGAGTTTACTGGAATCTCAGCAAAATTTTTTCACCCGATCTTGATGATACTTGGCAGCAAAGATGAGTATACCGGTTTCACTTGGCTGCCCAAATTTCGTTCTTCAGGGTTGAAGCGTTCGTTTGCAGGAGCACTTTGAATTGTAAGTTTCACTTCCTTTTCCCTTATGGGGATACATGCATTTGGAACTGTATATCCAACACGGTTTGTGCTAGCTTCTTCAAACTTGACTCACTCAATTCGTTCTCGGTGTGCTCTCTATGCTTTGTTCCCTGTGGTAGTAGCTCTAAGCGGAGGCAAGGAACATACACTTTCATTTGAAAGCATTTGCAAAATCTGCAGAGAACTCTGAGTTTACTGGAATCTCAGCAAATGTTTATTCACCCGAACTTGTTGATACTTGGTAGAAAAAATGTGTATACCAGTTGCTCTTGGCAGCACAAATTTTATTCTGCTAGGCTGAATCATTCCTTTGCAGGATGACTTGGATCAGTTAGGTTTTACTACATTTTCCCCTATAGGGATACATGCTTTTGGAAATCGAAATCAAACACGGTTTGTGCTAGCTGCTTGAAAATTCACTCACTGAATGAATTCTCATTGTGCTCTCTATGCTTTGTTACCGGTTTATGTACACCGAAGCAGAGCAGAGAAAAATAAACTTTCATTTGAAAGTGTTTGTAGAGCATCCACAGAACAGAGTTTACTGGACTCTCAGCAGATATTTTTTCACCCGATCTTGTTGATACTTGGCAGCAAAACTGAGTAGATGAGTTGCACTTGGCAGCCCAAATTTCGTCATCTTATGTTGAAGAGTTCCTTTGGAGGAACACTTTGAATTTTCAGGTTTAACTTCTTTTTTCCCTATAGGAATACATGCATTTGGAATGCTCAATCAAACACAGTTTGTGATACCTGTTTGAAACTTGGCCCACTCAATGACTTCTCAGTGGCTCTTTATGCATTGTCCCCTGCTGAAGTATCCCCAAGCAGAGGCAAGGAAAATACACTTTCTTATGTAAGTGTTTGCAGAGCTTCCACAAAACTCCCAAGTTTACTGAATTTCAGCGAATATTTTTTCACTTGATCTTGTTGATACGAGGTAAGAAAGATGAGCATACGAGTTGCATTTGGCTGCCAAAATTTCGTTCTTCTACGTTGAAACATTTGCTTTCAGGAAGACATTGAATTTGGGGGGTTTCTCATCATTTTAACCTATAGGAATACATACATTTGGAGCTCTAAATCAAACACTGTTTGTGCCAGCTGCTTGAAGCTTGACTCACTCAATTAGTTCCCGGTGTGCTCTCTGTGATTGGTTCCCTGGTGAAGTGGTCCTAAGTGGAGGCAAGGAACATTCGCTTTCCTAAGAAAGCATTTAGAGTGCTTCAACAGAGCTCCAAGTTAACTGGAATCTCTGCAAATAATTACTCACCTGATCTTGATGATACTTGTCAGGAAAGATGAGTTTACCAGTTGCACTTAGCTACCCAAATTTCGTTCTTCTAGGTTGAAAAGTTCGTTTGCAGGAACGCTTTTGAATGTTTAGGTTTCACTTCCTTTTCCCTTATAGGGATACATGCATCTGGAATTATACATCAAACACGGTTTACGCTAGCTGCTTGAAACTGAAACTCACTGAACTAGTTCTCAGTGTGATCTCTATGCTTTGTTTTCTGTTGAAGTAACCCTAAGCAGAGGCAAGGGAAAGAAACTTTCATTTGAAAGCCTTTGCAGTGATTCCACAGAACTGTGAGTTTCCTGGATTCTCAGCAAATATTTTTTCACCCTAACTTCTTGTTACTCGACAGCAAAGATAAGTAGACCGGTTGCATTTGGCTGCCCAAATTTAGATCTTCTAGGTTGAATAGTTCGTTTGCGGGAACACTTTGAAATTTGAGGTTTCACTTCATTTTCCCGTATAGGGATACATGCATTTGGAACTCTAACTCAAACGCGGTTGGTACTAGCTGCATGAAACTTGACTCACTCAGTTAGTTCTCAGTGCCCTCTCTATGCTTTGTTTCCTGTTGAAGTAGCCCTAAGCAGAGGCAAGGAAAATATACTTTCATTTGAAAGTGTTTGCAGAGCTTCCACAGAACTCTGAGTTTACTGGAATCTCAGCAAAATTTTTTCACCCGATCTTGATGATACTTGGCAGCAAAGATGAGTATACCGGTTTCACTTGGCTGCCCAAATTTCGTTCTTCAGGGTTGAAGCGTTCGTTTGCAGGAGCACTTTGAATTGTAAGTTTCACTTCCTTTTCCCTTATGGGGATACATGCATTTGGAACTGTATATCCAACACGGTTTGTGCTAGCTTCTTCAAACTTGACTCACTCAATTCGTTCTCGGTGTGCTCTCTATGCTTTGTTCCCTGTGGTAGTAGCTCTAAGCGGAGGCAAGGAACATACACTTTCATTTGAAAGCATTTGCAAAATCTGCAGAGAACTCTGAGTTTACTGGAATCTCAGCAAATGTTTATTCACCCGAACTTGTTGATACTTGGTAGAAAAAATGTGTATACCAGTTGCTCTTGGCAGCACAAATTTTATTCTGCTAGGCTGAATCATTCCTTTGCAGGATGACTTGGATCAGTTAGGTTTTACTACATTTTCCCCTATAGGGATACATGCTTTTGGAAATCGAAATCAAACACGGTTTGTGCTAGCTGCTTGAAAATTCACTCACTGAATGAATTCTCATTGTGCTCTCTATGCTTTGTTACCGGTTTATGTACACCGAAGCAGAGCAGAGAAAAATAAACTTTCATTTGAAAGTGTTTGTAGAGCATCCACAGAACAGAGTTTACTGGACTCTCAGCAGATATTTTTTCACCCGATCTTGTTGATACTTGGCAGCAAAACTGAGTAGATGAGTTGCACTTGGCAGCCCAAATTTCGTCATCTTATGTTGAAGAGTTCCTTTGGAGGAACACTTTGAATTTTCAGGTTTAACTTCTTTTTTCCCTATAGGAATACATGCATTTGGAATGCTCAATCAAACACAGTTTGTGATACCTGTTTGAAACTTGGCCCACTCAATGACTTCTCAGTGGCTCTTTATGCATTGTCCCCTGCTGAAGTATACCCAAGCAGAGGCAAGGAAAATACACTTTCTTATGTAAGTGTTTGCAGAGCTTCCACAAAACTCCCAAGTTTACTGGAATTTCAGCGAATATTTTTTCACTTGATCTTGTTGATACGAGGTAAGAAAGATGAGCATACGAGTTGCATTTGGCTGCCAAAATTTCGTTCTTCTACGTTGAAACATTTGCTTTCAGGAAGACATTGAATTTGGGGGGTTTCTCATCATTTTAACCTATAGGAATACATACATTTGGAGCTCTAAATCAAACACTGTTTGTGCCAGCTGCTTGAAGCTTGACTCACTCAATTAGTTCCCGGTGTGCTCTCTGTGATTGGTTCCCTGGTGAAGTGGTCCTAAGTGGAGGCAAGGAACATTCGCTTTCCTAAGAAAGCATTTAGAGTGCTTCAACAGAGCTCCAAGTTAACTGGAATCTCTGCAAATAATTACTCACCTGATCTTGATGATACTTGTCAGGAAAGATGAGTTTACCAGTTGCACTTAGCTACCCAAATTTCGTTCTTCTAGGTTGAAAAGTTCGTTTGCAGGAACGCTTTTGAATGTTTAGGTTTCACTTCCTTTTCCCTTATAGGGATACATGCATCTGGAATTATACATCAAACACGGTTTACGCTAGCTGCTTGAAACTGAAACTCACTCAACTAGTTCTCAGTGTGATCTCTATGCTTTGTTTTCTGTTGAAGTAACCCTAAGCAGAGGCAAGGGAAAGAAACTTTCATTTGAAAGCCTTTGCAGTGATTCCACAGAACTGTGAGTTTCCTGGATTCTCAGCAAATATTTTTTCACCCTAACTTCTTGTTACTCGACAGCAAAGATAAGTAGACCGGTTGCATTTGGCTGCCCAAATTTAGATCTTCTAGGTTGAATAGTTCGTTTGCGGGAACACTTTGAAATTTGAGGTTTCACTTCATTTTCCCGTATAGGGATACATGCATTTGGAACTCTAACTCAAACGCGGTTGGTACTAGCTGCATGAAACTTGACTCACTCAGTTAGTTCTCAGTGCCCTCTCTATGCTTTGTTTCCTGTTGAAGTAGCCCTAAGCAGAGGCAAGGAAAATATACTTTCATTTGAAAGTGTTTGCAGAGCTTCCACAGAACTCTGAGTTTACTGGAATCTCAGCAAAATTTTTTCACCCGATCTTGATGATACTTGGCAGCAAAGATGAGTATACCGGTTTCACTTGGCTGCCCAAATTTCGTTCTTCAGGGTTGAAGCGTTCGTTTGCAGGAGCACTTTGAATTGTAAGTTTCACTTCCTTTTCCCTTATGGGGATACATGCATTTGGAACTGTATATCCAACACGGTTTGTGCTAGCTTCTTCAAACTTGACTCACTCAATTCGTTCTCGGTGTGCTCTCTATGCTTTGTTCCCTGTGGTAGTAGCTCTAAGCGGAGGCAAGGAACATACACTTTCATTTGAAAGCATTTGCAAAATCTGCAGAGAACTCTGAGTTTACTGGAATCTCAGCAAATGTTTATTCACCCGAACTTGTTGATACTTGGTAGAAAAAATGTGTATACCAGTTGCTCTTGGCAGCACAAATTTTATTCTGCTAGGCTGAATCATTCCTTTGCAGGATGACTTGGATCAGTTAGGTTTTACTACATTTTCCCCTATAGGGATACATGCTTTTGGAAATCGAAATCAAACACGGTTTGTGCTAGCTGCTTGAAAATTCACTCACTGAATGAATTCTCATTGTGCTCTCTATGCTTTGTTACCGGTTTATGTACACCGAAGCAGAGCAGAGAAAAATAAACTTTCATTTGAAAGTGTTTGTAGAGCATCCACAGAACAGAGTTTACTGGACTCTCAGCAGATATTTTTTCACCCGATCTTGTTGATACTTGGCAGCAAAACTGAGTAGATGAGTTGCACTTGGCAGCCCAAATTTCGTCATCTTATGTTGAAGAGTTCCTTTGGAGGAACACTTTGAATTTTCAGGTTTAACTTCTTTTTTCCCTATAGGAATACATGCATTTGGAATGCTCAATCAAACACAGTTTGTGATACCTGTTTGAAACTTGGCCCACTCAATGACTTCTCAGTGCTCTTTATGCATTGTCCCCTGCTGAAGTATCCCCAAGCAGAGGCAAGGAAAATACACTTTCTTATGTAAGTGTTTGCAGAGCTTCCACAAACTCCCAAGTTTACTGGAATTTCAGCGAATATTTTTTCACCTGATCTTGTTGATACTAGGTAAGAAAGATGAGCATACCAGTTGCATTTGGCTGCCAAAATTTCGTTCTTCTACGTTGAAACATTTGCTTTCAGGAAGACATTGAATTTGGGGGATTTCTCATCATTTTAACCTATAGGAATACATGCATTTGGAGCTCTAAATCAAACACTGTTTGTGCCAGCTGCTTGAAGCTTGACTCACTCAATTAGTTCCCGGTGTGGTCTCTGTGATTGGTTCCCTGGTGAAGTGGTCCTAAGTGGAGGCAAGGAACATTCACTTTCCTAAGAAAGCATTTAGTGTGCTTCAACAGAGCTCCAAGTTAACTGGAATCTCTGCAAATAATTACTCACCTGATCTTGATGATACTTGTCAGGAAAGATGAGTTTACCAGTTGCACTTAGCTACCCAAATTTCGTTCTTCTAGGTTGAAAAGTTCGTTTGCAGGAACGCTTTTGAATGTTTAGGTTTCACTTCCTTTTCCCTTATAGGGATACATGCATCTGGAATTATACATCAAACACGGTTTACGCTAGCTGCTTGAAACTGAAACTCACTCAACTAGTTCTCAGTGTGATCTCTATGCTTTGTTTTCTGTTGAAGTAACCCTAAGCAGAGGCAAGGGAAAGAAACTTTCATTTGAAAGCCTTTGCAGTGATTCCACAGAACTGTGAGTTTCCTGGATTCTCAGCAAATATTTTTTCACCCTAACTTCTTGTTACTCGACAGCAAAGATAAGTAGACCGGTTGCATTTGGCTGCCCAAATTTAGATCTTCTAGGTTGAATAGTTCGTTTGCAGGAACACTTTGAATTTTGAGGTTTCACTTCATTTTCCCCTATAGGGATACATGCATTTGGAACTCTAACTCAAACGCGGTTGGTACTAGCTGCATGAAACTTGACTCACTCAGTTAGTTCTCAGTGCACTCTCTATGCTTTGTTTCCTGTTGAAGTAGCCCTAAGCAGAGGCAAGGAAAATATACTTTCATTTGAAAGTGTTTGCAGAGCTTCCACAGAACTCTGAGTTTACTGGAATCTCAGCAAAATTTTTTCACCCCGAACTTCATGATACTTGGCAGCAAAGATGAGTATACCGGTTTCACTTGGCTGCCCAAATTTCGTTCTTCAGGTTGAAGCGTTCGTTTGCAGGAGCACTTTGAATTGTAAGTTTCACTTCCTTTTCCCTTATGGGGATACATGCATTTGGAACTGTATATCCAACACGGTTTGTGCTAGCTTCTTCAAACTTGACTCACTCAATTCGTTCTCAGTGTGCTCTCTATGCTTTGTTCCTGTGGTAGTAGCTCTAAGCGGAGGCAAGGAACATACACTTTCATTTGAAAGCATTTGCAAAATCTGCAGAGAACTCTGAGTTTACTGGAATCTCAGCAAATGTTTATTCACCCGAACTTGTTGATACTTGGTAGAAAAAATGTGTATACCAGTTGCTCTTGGCAGCACAAATTTTGTTCTGCTAGGCTGAATCATTGCTTTGCAGGATGACTTGGATCAGTTAGGTTTTACTACATTTTCCCCTATAGGGATACATGCTTTTGGAAATCGAAATCAAACACGGTTTGTGCTAGCTGCTTGAAAATTCACTCACTGAATGAATTCTCATTGTGCTCTCTATGCTTTGTTACCGGTTTATGTACACCGAAGCAGAGCAGAGAAAAATAAACTTTCATTTGAAAGTGTTTGTAGAGCATCCACAGAACACAGTTTACTGGACTCTCAGCAGGTATTTTTTCACCCGATCTTGTGATACTTGGCAGCAAAACTGAGTAGATGAGTTGCACTTGGCAGCCCAAATTTCGTCATCTTATGTTGAAGAGTTCCTTTGCAGGAACACTTTGAATTTTCAGGTTTAACTTCTTTTTTCCCTATAGGAATACATGCATTTGGAATGCTCAATCAAACACAGTTTGTGATACCTGTTTGAAACTTGGCCCACTCAATGACTTCTCAGTGGCTCTTTATGCATTGTCCCCTGCTGAAGTATCCCCAAGCAGAGGCAAGGAAAATACACTTTCTTATGTAAGTGTTTGCAGAGCTTCCACAAAACTAACAAGTTTACTGGAATTTCAGCGAATATTTTTTCACTTGATCTTGTTGATACTAGGTAAGAAAGATGAGCATACGAGTTGCATTTGGCTGCCAAAATTTCGTTCTTCTACGTTGAAACATTTGCTTTCAAGAAGACATTGAATTTGGGGGATTTCTCATCATTTTAACCTATAGGAATACATGCATTTGGAGCTCTAAATCAAACACTGTTTGTACCAGCTGCTTGAAGCTTGACTCACTCAATTAGTTCCCGGTGTGCTCTCTGTGAGTGGTTCCCTGGTGAAGTGGTCCTAAGTGGAGGCAAGGAACATTCGCTTTCCTAAGAAAGCATTTAGAGTGCTTCAACAGAGCTCCAAGTTAACTGGAATCTCTGCAAATAATTACTCACCTGATCTTGATGATACTTGTCAGGAAAGATGAGTTTACCATTTGCACTTAGCTACCCAAATTTCGTTTTTCTAGGTTGAAAAGTTCGTTTGCAGGAACGCTTTTGAATGTTTAGGTTTCACTTCCTTTTCCCTTATAGGGATACATGCATCTGGAATTATACATCAAAACACGGTTTACGCTAGCTGCTTGAAACTGAAACTCACTCAACTAGTTCTCAGTGTGATCTCTATGCTTTGTTTCCTGTTGAAGTAACCCTAAGCAGAGGCAAGGGAAAGAAACTTTCATTTGAAAGACTTTGCAGTGATTCCCACAGAACTGTGAGTTTCCTGGATTCTCAGCAAATATTTTTTCACCCTAACTTCTTGTTACTCGACAGCAAAGATAAGTAGACCGGTTGCATTTGGCTGCCCAAATTTAGATCTTCTAGGTTGAATAGTTCGTTTGCGGGAACACTTTAAAATTTGAGGTTTCACTTCATTTTCCCGTATAGGGATACATGCATTTGGAACTCTAACTCAAACGCGGTTGGTACTAGCTGCATGAAACTTGACTCACTCAGTTAGTTCTCAGTGCCCTCTCTATGCTTTGTTTCCTGTTGAAGTAGCCCTAAGCAGAGGCAAGGAAAATATACTTTCATTTGAAAGTGTTTGCAGAGCTTCCACAGAACTCTGAGTTTACTGGAATCTCAGCAAAATTTTTTCACCCGATCTTGATGATACTTGGCAGCAAAGATGAGTATACCGGTTTCACTTGGCTGCCCAAATTTCGTTCTTCAGGGTTGAAGCGTTCGTTTGCAGGAGCACTTTGAATTGTAAGTTTCACTTCCTTTTCCTTATGGGGATACATGCATTTGGAACTGTATATCCAACACGGTTTGTGCTAGCTTCTTCAAACTTGACTCACTCAATTCGTTCTCGGTGTGCTCTCTATGCTTTGTTCCCTGTGGTAGTAGCTCTAAGCGGAGGCAAGGAACATACACTTTCATTTGAAAGCATTTGCAAAATCTGCAGAGAACTCTGAGTTTACTGGAATCTCAGCAAATGTTTATTCACCCGAACTTGTTGATACTTGGTAGAAAAAATGTGTATACCAGTTGCTCTTGGCAGCACAAATTTTATTCTGCTAGGCTGAATCATTCCTTTGCAGGATGACTTGGATCAGTTAGGTTTTACTACATTTTCCCCTATAGGGATACATGCTTTGGAAATCGAAATCAAACACGGTTTGTGCTAGCTGCTTGAAAATTCACTCACTGAATGAATTCTCATTGTGCTCTCTATGCTTTGTTACCGGTTTATGTACACCGAAGCAGAGCAGAGAAAAATAAACTTTCATTTGAAAGTGTTTGTAGAGCATCCACAGAACAGAGTTTACTGGACTCTCAGCAGATATTTTTTCACCCGATCTTGTTGATACTTGGCAGCAAAACTGAGTAGATGAGTTGCACTTGGCAGCCCAAATTTCGTCATCTTATGTTGAAGAGTTCCTTTGGAGGAACACTTTGAATTTTCAGGTTTAACTTCTTTTTTCCCTATAGGAATACATGCATTTGGAATGCTCAATCAAACACAGTTTGTGATACCTGTTTGAAACTTGGCCCACTCAATGACTTCTCAAGTGGCTCTTTATGCATTGTCCCCTGCTGAAGTATCCCCAAGCAGAGGCAAGGAAAATACACTTTCTTATGTAAGTGTTTGCAGAGCTTCCACAAAACTCCCAAGTTTACTGGAATTTCAGCGAATATTTTTTCACTTGATCTTGTTGATACGAGGTAAGAAAGATGAGCATACGAGTTGCATTTGGCTGCCAAAATTTCGTTCTTCTACGTTGAAACATTTGCTTTCAGGAAGACATTGAATTTGGGGGGTTTCTCATCATTTTAACCTATAGGAATACATACATTTGGAGCTCTAAATCAAACACTGTTTGTGCCAGCTGCTTGAAGCTTGACTCACTCAATTAGTTCCCGGTGTGCTCTCTGTGATTGGTTCCCTGGTGAAGTGGTCCTAAGTGGAGGCAAGGAACATTCGCTTTCCTAAGAAAGCATTTAGAGTGCTTCAACAGAGCTCCAAGTTAACTGGAATCTCTGCAAATAATTACTCACCTGATCTTGATGATACTTGTCAGGAAAGATGAGTTTACCATTTGCACTTAGCTACCCAAATTTCGTTTTTCTAGGTTGAAAAGTTCGTTTGCAGGAACGCTTTTGAATGTTTTAGGTTTCACCTTCCTTTTCCCTTATAGGGATACATGCATCTGGAATTATACATCAAACACGGTTTACGCTAGCTGCTTGAAACTGAAACTCACTCAACTAGTTCTCAGTGTGATCTCTATGCTTTGTTTCCTGTTGAAGTAACCCTAAGCAGAGGCAAGGAAAGAAACTTTCATTTGAAAGACTTTGCAGTGATTCCACAGAACTGTGAGTTTCCTGGATTCTCAGCAAATATTTTTTCACCCTAACTTCTTGTTACTCGACAGCAAAGATAAGTAGACCGGTTGCATTTGGCTGCCCAAATTTAGATCTTCTAGGTTGAATAGTTCGTTTGCGGGAACACTTTAAAATTTGAGGTTTCACTTCATTTTCCCGTATAGGGATACATGCATTTGGAACTCTAACTCAAACGCGGTTGGTACTAGCTGCATGAAACTTGACTCACTCAGTTAGTTCTCAGTGCCCTCTCTATGCTTTGTTTCCTGTTGAAGTAGCCCTAAGCAGAGGCAAGGAAAATATA